>NW_027125488.1:0-7840 GCF_009792415.1 Cryptosporidium ryanae
CTTGTGATTATTCCATGTCTACATGTACCGGTTTTTATATATCTAAAGATCAAAAAAATGCATGCAGGCTATTAAAAATGTTGCATGTGGACATTTAATTATAACTAAATATTTATGTGCACTTGTGACAATTGTTTTAATATTAATAGAAATATAATAAAATTATAATATCTAAAATGAAAACAAACAATTAAATTATTTTTTTATTGTTTAATTACACCTGAATGAAACACACTTTTTTTTTTTTTTTAGAATTTTAAGAACTC
This sequence comes from Cryptosporidium ryanae, assembly GCF_009792415.1. Taxonomy (NCBI): domain Eukaryota; phylum Apicomplexa; class Conoidasida; order Eucoccidiorida; family Cryptosporidiidae; genus Cryptosporidium; species Cryptosporidium ryanae. The sequence goes on from NW_027125488.1 coordinate 267, forward strand.
GAAAAAAAATTAAATAAAGTTCAATTTTATTCGATATACAATATAGTAAATAATGTAAAAGCAAAAATAAGTAATAATATGAGCATATAATATATATATATATATATATATTTGTTTACATTAAGTTTAAAATAAAATTAGCACAATGTATGAAACACAAGATTCAAGTTTATTACCGGGAATTCCTGATTTTATAAAAGAAGCAAACGCAAAAAAGATATTAAAAAATCAAGTAGGGGATTCTTTTGGAGGACATACGTTTTCAAGAGCAGCATGCAGTTTAAGTCACTACTTTGTAGTCGCAAAATACAAAAATAAGGGCCAGCTTTACGGTTGGGGATTGAATGCGAATAATGTTCTTGGTTTCGGAATAAATAATGAATTAATTGAATTACCAACTAGAGTGAATTTTTTCTCAACATTAGATGTTTTTCAAGTTAGTTGTGGTTATTCTCATACAGCTGTATTAGTTAAAGGAATATCAGAAGCATCCGGTAGGGTATATACANNGAGAACAAAATAATATCGAAAGAATCATGGTTCACACCGAGGCCATGCATTGTTAATTTTCCAAATGGTGCAAAAATAAGTAGAATATCATGTGGTGCAAATCATACACTGGCATTATCGGATGTAGGGCATGTATACTCATGGGGTATAGGACAATATGGATGCTTAGGAACTGGGGAATTAAATGATGTCTATTTTCCAGTAAAAATAGATGCAGGTCCAGATAATAAAAAGGTATTGCATATTGCAGCTGGTGCGAGACATTCATTGTGTTGCAATGAAGAAGGAAGAGTTTTTGCATGGGGAACTAATTCAAATGGAAGACTTGGAATAGGTGGTTCACATGGAATAAAACTTACTCCCACACAAATAAAATCATTATCACCATACCACATAACAATAGTAGCCGCAGGTGAATCACACAGCGGTTGTATAGATAGTTTTGGTTACATATATACATGGGGTAGTGGGGGAAGTGGAAAGCTCGGGCATGGGTCTCAAAATGACTGCAATATACCGAGAAGAATAGAGGGATTGAGTTCATTACCTTTTGTACAATTAACTTTGGGTGCATTTAGCTCTATGGCACTTAGTCAATCAGGTGATTTATATATTTGGGGCGGAAGGCAACACGAATTGATATTATTACCCACGAAATATGATGCATTTCAGTCTACAATTTGCCATATTTATTCAGGTCCATATATTTCTTTTGCTATGGATGTTAGATACAACGTATATATGTGGAATAATAGATTATTGGTAAATTCAAAAAGAAATGAAGCCAAAACGCTAACTGAAGATCAAATATATAAAAGGATGAATAGCAAAAATCCAGTAATACTTCCATTTTTTCAGAGCAATGCTTTTGTAGATGACTGTATTTTTTATATGGGATTTAATTTAGTTGATTATAAAGGCAATAAATTATCATTTGAATCAAAGTCAGAGGGTGGAATTTTTTCTGTGGATAAAGTGTTTGGAACTGAAAATAACAGCGGAATGGGATTAGGATCATTAGTCAAATCCCCTTTGCCTGCTTGGTCTGTTAGACAAATATCTTGTGGTATGTCTCATACATTATTATTAATATACGGTGGTTCAATATTTGTATGGGGTGATAATAAATATGGACAATTGGGAATTGGTACAAAAAAAANNAAAAAAAAAGAGATCTACAGAATCTTCTTCAAAAAATGAAAGCAATTACATAGATGAACCAGTAGAAATAAAATTTTCGGAACCAATAAGACGTATAGCATGTGGTTATTGGCATAGTTTATGTTGTGACATAAAAGGCAATTGTTATACATGGGGAAGAGGTGATAGAGGACAATTAGGTAATGGCACAATAAGAAATATATATGAACCTACTGGAATAGTTACATTAAATAATGTAATAGATGTAGCAGGTGGGGAACTTTATAGTGCATGCATAGTAACTTGTATTACAACAAAAGACAAAGATTTTGATAGAATTAATTCTGGTCAACTTTGGATATGGGGTGATGGGGATTTTGGAAAGTTGGGATTTGGTGATAATTCATTAAAGTCTTGTATAGCAGCACCGAGACATTTAAATTTGGGTGTTCCTATAATTAAAGTGGCATTAGGAACTTCACATACATTGGCGTTAACACTATCAAGGGAATTAATCACATGGGGAGCAGGCTACTATGGTAGATTGGGAGTAAATAGTACAAAAAGCCATTCAAATCCAATAAAGGTAAAATTTCCAATAAAAGGCGTGGAAATTGTTGATATAGCAGTAGGTACTTATCATTCAATGGCAGTATCTAGTATAGGTGATGTATGGGTATGGGGCAAGGGTGAAAATATTTTATCAGACAAAGATGTATTAATACCTAATATCTTTGCAAAATTAGAATCACCAACAGGAGTCCCAAGAGTTTATTCAGTACATGCATTTGGTGATGTATCTTATGTAATAACACAAACAGGACATTTATGGGTATGGGGTCCTGAAATAAGTGATCAAGAAATTATAGGACAATTAAAATTAGACAATAATACAAAAATAATATCACATACAGGTAAACCAGAATTGGTGGTGTTACCTGGAAATGTAATAGGAGTGTCAGGGAGTTCAATGCATCATGTATGTTTATTGTCAACAGGTGAAGTCTTATCGTGGGGTGATCCTTCAAATGGAAAATTGGGACAAAGTTTGAAAAAAAGTAATAAATATATTAAAAATCCAGGTGTAGTTATACCCAAATGGAGTGATGCAAAAGTGATTTTGAACAATTCTACAAATAACAATAGAGATTCTAAAAATATATTATTTTCTGAAAAAGAAAAATCATATAACAAAGAAGAAGAGGTAACAACAATTGAAGAATTGAATACATTTATAAATTTATTAACAAGTAACTCAGTGAAATTTTCAAAAGAGGCAAAATCGTTTGAATATGTTCAAAGTCTACTGTATAGAGAAGATCCAAGAACAAGAAAAGATTACATTTCACTATTGGAAGAAGACTTAGTATTATTGTTTTCGAGGCATATTGATTATTTCAACAATATGAAACAAGCTGAAGAGAGGTTAACATATTTAACATTCTTAGCAGAAGTACAGATGAGAAGGTTAGTGGATTTAATAAATAAGAAGATAATGGAACGTAATATAATAGTAGAAGATAATAATTATTACACAATTGAAAGTGGAATTTATTATAATAATATAATTCTGAAATATATGGGGTTGATAGAATATGTATTTTCACTAGTACGTATGCAACCACTATATATAATAAATTTAATGTTAGAATGTGAATTCGGGTATGAAACTATTACAGTATTAAATTGTATAAATGGTTTGTTCCCCTCCAATATAGAATGTTCATCACCATTGTCAACAATAAATTATAATGGTTTAAGTGACTCAATGTTAATATTAGAAGTAATAGGAGAATTATTATGCAAAAGGGAGTTACAAATGGCATTGAGTACTAATAACATATTTTGGCCAGGCTACTCAAAATTTTTATATTATTTAAGCTGTGTAACGTTAAGAGGGTCTGAATTAACGAGTTTAATAAAGTCACTATTGGATATATATAATCCAAATTCTTTAGTTTCAATAATATCAAAATTCCCAAACAATATATTATTGGTACTAGATACGGCAAATTTATCACAATATTTAGGAATAGATCCAAAGGACGAATCAATCTCAAATAAATATTTAGAAATGCTGAGATATGCAGAAGTAGCACTAATAACAGGTTTGGCTGAAAATATAAACAACAATATAATTTTTCCAAAGATATTAGAGAGATTATTATACAAAGCATGGAAATTTACAACATTAATGGAAATACCATCTTTTAATCCATTGTATGATTATAAACAGCAAAAAGATCAATCAATACAACAACCATTATTGAGATTATTACTATATGGTATAATATTACCAATATTGGAACAGTCTAATGCATATTGTACATATTATTATTTACCTTTAATAACAGATATGAGAATATTATCATCGTTACAGATAATATCACATTCAATCAAAATATTCTTAAGTGGTAAAATATATGGATTATCAAGTTCACAAGGTTATATGTGGATAAATATATTATCAAATTTTACCAATAGTATAACATTAAAATTGTCTGAATTAATAAACAATCAAAAAGATGTAAATGATCTATCGTTAACATATATATCATACAATTCACAATATTCATTGAATTCAGATAATTATCATGTAATATTAAATTTGGTAGATGCAATGACATTTATAAATTTGATACAAAAATATAAAAATTTTTTAAGATTAAATATAATGGATCCATTAATAAATTCAATCGAATATTTCGTGAGAAAAGATAAATTAACTGTACCTTTTTTTCCACAAAATTATATAGAGGTAATAAGAAGTCAGAATTTATTACCAAATTCAAATGGAGGTGGTATATTTATTTCATTAAGATTAAGTCCAAGATGGATGGTAGATAATAATATAAGACAAAGTAAAATATCAAATTTTTTGAAGGTGGATAATATAACAAATAAATTATATAATAACAAAAATAGTACAAATAAAAATTTTGAGCACAATTTAGATAAAATAAACTATGATGAGATGATTGAAGAAGAAAAACTATCTTTGCCACCATTAGACACGTCATTGATGTTCTGTCCAATTACAAAAATAGGCATGTCACAGTCTTTAATACCAAGATTTGAGTCTAACATAAGAAAGCCAAATGGTTTATCTGAATTTGGTTTATTTATTCGTTATTATGAGGTACCTGATAAGAGAAGAATAATAGAAAAAGGACTTATGATATTACCATTAATAACAGCAAGGTCAATGTATGAATTATTAGAATCGGTAGATGAATATATTGAACAATTTAAAAGAAAAGAAAATGATAAAAAACAATATAATCAATTATCAAATATACTTGAATTTAAGAAAATAGTCGAAGAATTACAATATAAATATAAAGATGACATAGTACCATTATTATTATGGATAACAAATGATATAAAAGATAGACTAAGACATAGAGCATACTTAGAGCATTTGGTAAAAATAGAAGAGAAATTAAATGACAAAAAAACATGGTATAAGGAAAAACTAAGTGAATGGGAAAATAGCATTGAAAAATCAATGATAAATATGACATATTGGGGTTATAAGGATAAAGAATTAAAAAAATTACTTAATATATTTTATGAAAATAAAAAAATAGGAACTGTTATGGGTGAAATGGAGTCAATATTGTACAATTTAATGATGAGTGGTTATTTATCAACTGAAGACGATTTGGCAATAATGGGTAATAACAACTATACAACAACAGATATTATAAAAAAAAGTATAACATTACCACTATTAACATTGCCACTAAACATTTTTATATTAAATGGCATAATATATATAAAAAGCGATGAAAGAATAATTAATCTATTTGAGTCAGAAAGAAAAAGGCTGACAAATTTTCTAAAGAGACAGTCACAAATGAATAATTGGAGTATAATAATAATGTGCACACCAACGTTGGGTATAGATTGTACAATATTAACAAATAAATTAAGCTACAGAACAAATATAGAGCAAAGAATAATATGTAGATTTTATATAACACCGGAACAAGTTAAAAAAGCAAAGTTAGTTAATTACAATTATACAAGATTATATTCAAATGGATTAGTAGAAGTAAATTTACCTAGAATGGTTAATTATATATATTCGCAAATATAAATACACCAGTTATTTTTTCATTATATTTAGAAAAATAAATATATATTAAAACAACACAACAGATATATTTGAAGGTGATATTTGAGGTATTTTCCAATTAAAAATATAATACCTTAGTCTCCCAGTACCAATAATAAATTTATGATCATTAATTACTTTGGAATTATCTTGTATATCAAGCATATTAAAAACATCACAATTTTGTTCATTGGCAACAATAAGGATTTGATTAAATAATTCACACAAGGTGCATGAATTTGCAATATTAAAGAATGAATAAGCAATCTTAATTTCAGAATTTGTTTTGTTGTTAATTACAGACGAATTAATAATAAAAAAGCTAAACATATCAGTAACTTTGTTATTATTTTCATCAACACGTACATATGTCGTGATAACATTATCAATATTAGTAAAATAATGTTTAACGTCCTCTAGATCAAAACAATGGTTAAGTATCAATTTATCACCGAAATCATTTAAATTATCAATTTTACTGCAAGCTTTCTTACCAAGTTCCTTTGAATGGTTAATTTCATCATAATAAATCATATTATTCATTGTATCATCATCAACATCTTTGTGTTTAAAAAAGTGTTCCTTAATTAAATTATAAATATTAATATAATCAGAGTCGTTTGCTCGTCTAAATCCGCTTAATTTGTTACTATTATCAATGCGATAATATTTGATCATTGTACTTAAAGTCATATTTCTAGGTATATTAACGAAACCAGTATTTACAAGTTTTTTTGTATTAATAATTCGATGCCAATAAGTACTGATGGTGAATGGCTTGGTAATATTTTTTCCACATGTGTATATAGACTGGAATATTTTTTCACATCTAATACGTCTTGTTATTTCCTTAATAAGTACAGGTGCAAGTCTTTTAGATCTTAGTTTTTTATGGACACATAAAAAATTAACAATAGCAACCTTCATAATACAATTATGGATTCTAACTTTAATTGGAACTGCAGATATAAAACCAACCATTTTCTGTGTTTCATTAACACGAACACCAACAAGCCAATTGCTATATTGTCCAGGTACAGAAAATGCCCATTTAAGAAATTCCTTTGAATAGTTAAACCTAAATTGGCAGTCATCATCCTCAATATAATTATTTTTTAATAATTGGTATGTATCCTCAAAATCTTTCGAATTTATATCAGAAAAATCACAGTTAAACCAAGAAAAGCCATCTGGAAGCTTATAAATTTCTTTCCTAAATGAATCAGGTTCAATTTCAATTGGTCCAAATGAATAGTCATTGTCATATTCACTATCATCATTTTGAATAACTGGTTGTGTATTCCAAAATTTATGTGTTTTTAACGAAGCTTCCTCGTTTTTCATTAAACCACACAAACTCATTTCCTTGAGTAAATCAGTTATTTTTTTACTATTATCGTTATTATTTGTATTGTTATTTGTCATTTTGGTTAAATAATCTGTTAATAATGTAAAGGGTGATTGGATATAAATATATAAATATGGCTATCGTTGTTGGTTATTAATGAAAAAAATTAACAAGGACAATATTGCTATTAATCATGAAAGTTTAAAGGTTTTATTCTATTTTATATTTAAATAGCGTTGACTATTATTATTGTTGTTTTTAATGCTTTAATATAGTTATTGTTTTATTTTAGAGGGGGAGGGGGGAATGAATAGTGAAATAATAATACAAATGGCGGTAAAACATGCACTTTTATAAAAGAGTGGCGGGCGGTTAAAAAATGCCCAGCTATTATACAAGATAATAATGAAAAAGAAAAGTCTAGTGTAAATAAGCAAATGAAAATAAATATAAATG
>NW_027125514.1:0-614 GCF_009792415.1 Cryptosporidium ryanae
AGGTATTAATCTAGGCGATGAGCTGGGAGTTTCTGATGAGAGCAATAACCTTAGCTATGATAGTAAAGTTCTTAAACTTGTGCAAAAAAGACTCGAAGATGCAAACTCCGTGTTCGAACAAGAGCTTTCGAATAGATTGAGTATTCTAGATGAAAAAATAAGAGAAGGGAGAATAAGATTACATGAAGCTGCAAGAGAAGTTGTCTCAAATTGGGAGTTGCAACAGTCAACAGCTTCATTTAGATTTGCTTCTCCTCAAAATAAAGACAGAATGAGAGAAGCATTTGTAAGAGAGCGTGATAAGGTGACAAAAGATGAAATTAAAAAAACGATACCGATAAAACTAGAAAAACATATATTGCTTCAGCAACAAAAGGATCGTGCGTTACAATTCAAACGTGACATAGATTGGATACATACGCCTGGAAGGGTAGCGAGCCAATTAATGAAATTTGAACAAAAAATTAGAATTTTCCAGAAAAAAAGACATGATCACTATGAGCGGACCTTGAGGTTTCTTACATTTCAAGCAGAGCAAGTCGATCGAATCAAACAAATCGATGAAGAACTGAATGCCGATGAAACAAATAGTTCAAGGTCCAATGGACTTGGTA
>NW_027125505.1:0-31602 GCF_009792415.1 Cryptosporidium ryanae
TCCTCCTTATCTACCAGCTTTTTTCCTGAAGCTCTATTTCCATTTACATTGTCCTCAAATAATCTCAAGTCTAATTTACCTTGCCTTATTCTCACCTGAATGTTATCATTTAAGAAACTTTTCAATTTCTCATCGTTATCACATTGGTCCCATCCTGATTCCGTTCTTTTATCTTTCTTAGAGTCGTCTATTACAATGTTGTATGTTTCCGATCTATTTAACTCTGTTGTTACATTCTCGCCATATTCACTTATATCCTTTTTGTGACTTGCTTCGTGAGACTTCCCCCTCTTTAACACATCTGAAGAATAAAAGTTGTGCTCGCCGTCTTCCAAGTACTCAATGTTATCCTCGTAAAACTCTAACCCATAATACCTATTAAGATCCTCGTAAAAACTTATAACTTTACCTGTTGCATTCCTCGACATTTTCATTCTTCTATTCACAAATTCATTGTATTTGGTGTTTTTGCACTCAGAAACTGCGTTTTGTGCTCCACAAATGTCTATTTTTGAAGTACTGAAACCCATCTTACTATGACTTCTCCCGACCCCACACCACTCCGGTCTTTATATAGACGTTTCTCAACCTTTTGCTTTCCTCGTTTCAAAACAATTATTTTTATACTCACAAGTTGCTAGACAATTAAGTCTTTTATTGCAATATATGACTTGTAGTATGCTTCCTATTGTATCAACCTAACCAGAGTCAATTTCGCACAAAACTCTTTTCCCCTGCAGCCCTGTTTGAACACGTTCAACAAATTCGCCGTTTCTCCTGTCTTACAGTCCGACTACGCTTCCTAGTTATCGTCTATTTTAAACAACAACAACAGTAATTATATGCAAAAGAAAAATAAAATGAATCAAAATTTCCACTATTTTACCGCCAAACGGTATATACATGTTTTTTCTATATGGGGGTGGTAAGCCCGCGGATGTGGGGTCTCCAAGTAATTTATATGTAATTGCATGTATTTTCTTTAGACTTAACCTCTGTTAAAACAACTCCCTCTGATAATTTAGAATAATGCAACACCTCGTCCTCCGGTTGGAACTGAGACTTAGCTGAGTTGTCGGAGTTTTGCGTGAATAGGTCCTTCAACTTCTCAAAAAACCCTTTTCCCATCAACATTTCATAATCCCTATTAATCAACAATTCCCCGAAGCGGGGACGTTTTACGGGGTCTAAAGTTAGCATCCTGCCGATGAGTTCGACGTATTCTTTAATTAATAGAGTAAAAGTAAAAATCCCTAATCAGATTAGAAATAGTTAAACCTACCAGCAGTCCACTCAGGCTCCGACGATAGCTTTAAAAGACTGTCTTTGATAAAACTTTTCATTTTAGTAAGCTCTCTTTCACTTGGTTCCCGAATCAGTGAAATGAAAAGAAAGGCCAAACCCAAGCAAAATACATCGTTCTTGTGATAGTCAACCTCGTTTTCAAAATCTTCAAAAGTTTTAAAATTGGGTCTTGTGAGTGCATATCTGAACTCTGGCGAAAGATTTGTTGGAACATTTGCATTATTTTTCATTATTTCTATATACCACTTTTTGAGTCTAAGAGGAAGCATAAAATCGCCTAAAAGCAAAACAAATCCCGTTGCACTTATGTATAAATTAGACAGTTTAATATTTCCGTGGTATATTCCGTAACTTTCTAGAAAAGCCAAGGCTTTAATGATTAACAGCAAATTATAATGTAATAGATTACATGTATAGTGATAACGATATCTTTGTCCCGAAATATTATTTATGAGCGAATGAGCATTTCCATGTTCACAATATGGTGTTATTAATGCCAGCGAATGCCTTATCTTGTATTTAGGGTGTGTGTATTTTGTTTCTGTTGTAGCTATTAACGGAGCCAGTCCTGATTCTTGAAAGTCTCCTCCACAATATAATAGTATATATCTCCAATGTCCCCGCATTACTTTCTCTGCTTCAGTTGCGTCCGATCTAAGTACTCTTGAATTTTCCAGGCATTTTGTCGCATAAAACCTCCTCCCTGTGTTTGAAATTTCAATATCCCCATACACCTATATAAAATTAATAGTAAATCATAGTAACTAGTATGTATTTTAGCGGAAAACTCACCATTTTGGCCACAAATCTCATCTCTTCGTTAGGTACTTGAGGGGGTTTATTGGTATCCTCACCCTTTGCATTCTGTTCTTTTGCTTCTGACTTTTCCTTCTTATTACCATCTCTGTTTGAATTCCTCCCCATGTTTGAGCTACTTGAGCCAGGATTCCCCAGAGCAGAACCCACTGTTACGCTGCTCTTCGGCGGTCTCAAGCCTCTTGCTCTGAAAAACCTTGCTCTTGTTTCCTCCCATTGCCTCTGCATCCACTCATTGAATTCTTGGTCCCTTTGTACTTGCAACTTCAACAGGTAAATCCAAGGCGCGTCTAGACGATGAAGATGAGGCGGAAGGGACTTTTGGTCCCATCTGAAGAGCAATTTTGCTGATTTTAAATTTCTTAAACTTTCTCTAATCGAATTTTGTTTGTTCTAAAAGTTTTCCCAAAATTAGTTTTTAGTTTATACAAAAACAAATAAAACGCAAATACAACAAATATAACAGAAATCGTGTTTGATTTTATTTTATAAACAAAAGCAAAACTTTTCCACTTATACTTGCTATACTTGCAGATTCGTTAAATTACCTCTAGATGTTGCTTGACATTTTGAGCATTCTCTAGAAAAATGTTCGGGTCTTCCATATTGTTCGGATCAAAATTTTTAATATCGAATTCATCCTCCTCTCCTTCGTTATTTTCCTGGGACTTTAGGACTTCTTGTAAGCACTCCTCTATCTGTCTGTTGCACACCTCCAAGTCCTTCTCTGTTTCCTCTCTAAAAAAAATGTTAAATACGAAACAAGAATAGGAGAGTAAATGTCATTCAGTCTACATTACACACGATAACCGCCTATTAGTCGACTTCGTGCTATTCTTTCGAGAATTTGCCAATTTTCATTGAAAGCCCACTTGTCGTACAAAATGAGGCTTTTTTACGCAGTTTCCGTTTTGCTCATTAAAACAAGCGAAAATACGTGTGTAAAACAAAACTTACAGCTCAGCATTTAGTTTTTCCACGGAAGAGTTGACATCATTTTTCAGAATCCAAGACTCGCTATAATACGAGCTGCCCTGCAACCTCCTTATTGGGACCCATCCAACATCCCAAACTATCTTTGTGCCATATACTCCATAATAAAGTGAATCCTCCATTTTGCCACTCGTCCAGTATCATACCCCAGAGAAGCATTGGGTAAACTGAACTGCAAAATTCAAAGATCTAATAATTTTATTCAATTGCTATATTCCTTTTCGAACTGCTCACAAAACACCCCTTAAAATCCAGACAAATGTGTTGGTGAGAGGCACACATCAACAGCAAATATTCACAACTATTCAAGCTATGCAACTGTGCATTTGTTGATAAGCACGACACCCTTAAATTCTCCTGTGTTGTTATACTTTACTCGTGATCACCTTAAAAATTAAATAAATCATTGTGGCGCCGCCTTGTTCCCGCCAAACCTTTGATAGATAATAAAAACAAGTATGACAAGAGTGAAAGTGGCAATAAAAGAGTGAGTTCTTGAATGCTGGAGATATAAAACGAGAAATTGTGTTGTGGAGTTGCAAGGTATATTAGCAGCGTGACTGTCCTTAGACTTTTATTATGAGCGAGAAACTTGTGGAGTTTGAGTATCGAAGATTTAAGGATGGTCCGGATGTGCCAGTGGCAGAAAATCCACATTTCTTCGCCTTGATTAGATTTTTGGGTTTGATAAGCAATACGAGTATGGCAATAGAATGGAACTTTGATGATTTACAGGCAACCTTTGACAGCGTTGAGTTGACTGAATACTCTAGAAATTTGCATCTTAAGTTGCTCGGTTTTTTGGGGAAAAGGTTTCCGCCACATGTTACTTTGGAGAGAAATATCTCAAAATTTCTGGATGAAAGGCCTATTGATGTGAGTGAGTTGTTTTGGGACAAGATAGCCGCGATTGGCGATGTGCAGAAAGAGGGAAACAGCGAGGAGAAGGAGAGTGAGAGGGAAATGGACAAGACGAGCCAGATTCAGAGAAAGGACAACAAAGAGAACTTAAGCGGTCTGACGACAGGTGACAACAAGACAAATGACCTAGTCGAGTCAAATGATGTGAAGGAGGAAGCTGAGGGAGCAAAGGAACAAGTTAAAGAAGAGCCAAAAAGAAAGAACAAGACAGGTGGAAACAAGAGCAAAAGCAAATCGAAGGTCGACAGTGAGGAGGCGAAAGAGAACCAACTCTACAACCCATATAGAGATAAAGAGTATAGGGATGTTGAAAAGTACGAGAGGTTGAGAACTATCAGGATAATAATAAATGTTTGTATCCAGGAAAGCAGGCAATTGAGAAATATATTGCAGGGAATGGAGGGTTATTCACTTAAGTGTAAGAACGTGGTCCCAGGTGAGTGTTTTTTTGGCTTGTCGCCTCCTTACATTGGAGAGGACAAACTTGGACACTATTACTGGTACATAAATCTTCCAAACGATGATGTTATATTTAGACTCTACAGAGAGTCATCTGAAACTGGCGAATTAACACTTATTTCAGATAATTCTGACACCCTATGTAGCACCTACAAGACGTTTTTGAATGACGACTCTTTACAGGAGGTTGGATTAGTACTAGAATCAAAATACAATTCGCTTGTGGTTGCAGAGAAAGCAAAGCTGAGAAAAATAAGGCAAATGCGATCAATCAGAAATCAATTGGAGTCTTCTTGGGGTAACTGCGCCCCCACAGATGAAATGCTTGCTGGCGGAAGAACAAAAAGAAAGGCTGCAATGAACATCGACTACTATTCGTATACTAGAAACGAAGGTGCTACTGGAACCAGAAGGTCTTCAAGGATAAATAAATACAACTGCGACTCTGATTCAATCTCAGACTCCAACAATAATACTGTTAAAGACAGGAGCAGTAGATTAGCGAACAGGAATGCCAAAAAACAACTGATTGAAGAAAGCGAAAAAGGCAGAGACAATAGTAATTTTGATTTGGATTCAAAGGACGAGTGCTATAAAGACGTCGATGAGAAAGAGAGAACGAGTTTAAGTAAAAATGAATCAGGTGGACTTAATCCTGACGAAAATCATTGGAATACGCAATCATCCAAATTGGAGTCTTCAGTTCCGGTCAACACTCAAAAGGAGCATTCGCCAGACTCACTATACAATGCTCAAATAGTTGGTGGCATGTCAAATAAGTCAGAAAACTTACCTCAAGTTAAAACTTCTGTTTTTGAAAATGGAATAGTTGATTCACTTGGCAGTGGGAATTTAAACAGTCAAGAGTTTAACAGGGCCTTCTCGCCTGTTGTATTAACCAATACGGTAAATCCTGCAATAAATTCAAGCGTTAATGTAAATGTCACAAGTTCAAGCAATTAACAAACGCCAAACGTCCAACAAAACCAAAATCCGGTGGATCCTGGATCTCTAGTAATCCAGACAGCTATACAAATGAACTTGACAAGCCTTTCCTTTCCAACCCTCCTGTTCGCACAACAATTGGTGTTCCCACAACCCTGTTGCTCTTCAACAAAATCCCAGCACTACTCCCCATCAAGTCGCTAATAAAATTCAAACTACACAAAATAACCACTTTCATATCGGAAGCACTCCATATTCTGACCAGAACTCAAATTCGGAACATTCAAATAGCGCAACAATCACAAGATAGATGACATCACTACGATGAAAACTTACTGAAATCAGGGATAGTATTGATTCGGATTAAGAGTTTCCAACCAAAACTCGCCAAAAACAGAAAATAATCAAATGTAATGTTCTGTTTGAACAGGGTGGAGCATTTACTGCATCACTACAATTCGAGCATTAATTTAAATTCCATGTATGCATGCATACAGCACATACTTGTGTCCGTGAATTAACGTTTTACTTATATGTTTGTGACCTGTGACAGTGCACACTTACCTTAAATATTCTGTTTCGAAATAAATTCACTTAGTTTTAGTGGCATCACCGTTTACTTTTGTACTAGTCTCATATTTAAGTTTTTTGGCGCGTGGGAGAGGATCACGACGGAAGGTGTTTCACCTTAATTAAGTTGACCCCGAAATCTTGACTTCTTGTTAAAGATTTCGTGTCTGTGTCTCCGGAGACACTTACAAGTAAATATTCGTTTTGCATTTGATAAAGTTGTTTATGTAGATGTGCGTGTGAGCACTCGAGTTCTTCTATGACGTTGTTTTTGAGATCTTCTGACTCAATAGGCAGCAACAATAGTTGCTCGTCCTCAAACGACGACGAGAATAAGACAAGACTATTAACTTTAGATGAGCTAACTTCGAAACTGAACCAAATTCTCGAGAGGTGAGTTTGTTATCCGCTAACTCTAGCTTTGCCTATCGTGAAAATGCTAATCGCGACCACGTTTACTTAACTAATTAGGAACATTGGGATTAAAACTATACACGTTTCAGACAAGGACGGCATCACGATTTTAAAAGGTATGTTTGCAGGCGTTTTGCCACTCCAGAATAAAGAATGCAACCTCCACTTGAACCAAAACACGGTTTTGACGGATACAATAATCATTTGACATGTTTTAAATCGCATTAACTCAACATTTAAGTCAACAGCGCGGAACTAGATCCTAAAGAGTCACTGATAGACTCCTCAGTAACGACAACTTTCAGTAGTTTAGTCTCATCTTGCAATAAAATAGACGCTTTTGGTCAAACCTCATTTGTAATGGTAAGTTGAAATTGTTTCCTTTAATAAACGAATTAAGTGGAAGAACATAGAGAAACAAATAATGACTTTTTGTTTGCTTTAAAGTTTCGAACTAACAAGCACTCTGTCGTTCAGGCGAATTACTATCCGCTCGTGATACAAATTGTCTCAACTTTTGAATTTGAAGGTAAGAACAATGCAATCCAAGCGGTGGGGTAAATTCCCCCTCCTAAGACGTGACTAACTACAGTAACTACAATCAAAACGAAAAAAACTGCCACAGGCGAGACCATAAACCTAATTCCAATTTTAAAGCAGTTATTGGTTGGAGTGAGACAAATCGCCAAGTCTATTTTCAGTTCCTATAATGAAAGCTAGGGAGAAAAGGAGAAAGGCCGGAGAAAGCACACAAAATGAACGAATTAGGATTGAAGTCAAAAGTATACCGATTCATGTCGGATTAGGCACTTGTTTCAGCGAATTAAGCAATATCCAGCTCTATCTCCCTTCTCATGTTCTGCATTTTGTCTTGAATTCGGCCTCGCACAGACCCAGGCCCCAACTTCTTAAACCTCGAGGCGTGCCATGGTAAATTGGAGGAGATAAAAAAGATGGGTATTTAAAAAAGAGGAAAAAGCTTCCGATCCAAGTCAGTCTCACCCACACTCCTCGCGAATCATCTTTGTATGCTTGGCATCAGCGAAACTGGCGTTCCCAACTTTCGCATTCTGCCATTTACTCGCTAAACCATCCCGTTTCTTTACACATAACTCTATAGCCACCTAACAAGTGAGTTATACGCAACTCTTAATCCCTTTCACACTCTTTCCTCCCGTCTAGTTTTCTCTGTTCGCACCTGAATTTTATTGAAATTATGCGGAAATAAACGAGGACATAGAATGGACCCCATAAAAAGCCCGCCATTACGTTGCCAGAATTTGGCAGGATACATGCCATAGATCATGAATATATAAGTGTTTTGTGTGTGAATGTGAAAATAAGTCTTAATTAAATAATACTTAAATATTCTGTGCTATTTAGATAGTTTAACCTAATTAGGCAGTTTTGGAGAGTTTTCTATCTGAATAGGAATAAAATTGGTGTTGACTGTGTGCGAGTACAGTACTGGAGGCATACAGTACTTGAAGACGAGTACAATAAATAAAATCAAGAAGTAGTTAGTGAAAACAGGGCAAAAGAGGAAACAGAGAGACGCGAATAGCGGTTGTAACAAATGAGTTGGAAAATGGACAATGACGTAATGAGTAGTTCCGAGCTGCTTAGAAACAAGTACTCGGACCAAATAAGCACATACGGGTATGAGTACAGTATGGAGGGCGTTTGTGAGAACTACTATCCGAACTTTACATTAAATAAGGTTGAGAATCATGGGAACGCGATAAACGGGGAGACAATAGGCATCTTGGACGGCCAGAAGAGATGCATAAAGAGGAAGAAAACAACGCTGGAGGTTAAACAATTGGCAAAAATGAGCGAGATACTGTGTAGATCATCATTTAGGTTTAGCCCTATAAGTAGCAAAATGGATAAAGAGCTCTCAAGATCTGGATGGAGCAGAGAAGACATAGCGCTCTTTTGCCTAAGGAGCATGAACAACAACATGAAAAGGGCGATAAAGTCATACAAGTCTTTTACAATGATGATGTACAAATACAATAACAGAAATGGAAATGAAATAGATATAAGGAATCCGACGATACTGTCGCAGTTAAGAACGGGAAAGGTGGTCATACTGGATAAATTAGATCTGTATGGTAGACTGTTGATTATCATAAACCTTCATCATCACAACCCAAAACTCCAAACAGTAGATGACCTTATACTGCTGTTTGTATTCGTAATAGAGCTAATAATGAAGGAAAACCCGTATAATGGTGCTGCTGAGAAGAATGGGATAAGTATACTAATAAATGCGTCCAAAGTGAGAGTTGTTGATTTTAGAATCGAATTTTGCCTTAGAATAGCACAATTGCTGACACATAATTTTCCGATTAAACTCGGACAGATACTAATATTTAAACCAAAACGACTAATTAAATTCTCTATAAAATTGGTTTTGTTATCACACAAAAGTCTTAAAAAAAGATTTCAGATAATAAACAAAGTATTCGAGCCGTTGAATTCAATTACCGGCTTTGATGCACTTTCTCACTTCATAGATAGAAAGAACATTCCGATCGAATTTGGTGGGAAACACGATTTTGTTTCCGATAGATTTTGGGAGATCAAGTATCAGGGCCACATTCTGACTGAGCTTCTGCAAAAAAACGAGGACAACATTGACAAAAACGCTGAAAAGTCAAGAAGGAACTCCAGATATCGCAGGTATGTGAGAAGAATCAAGAGGAATCAGAGCGAGAACAACGACGACTACTGCATGGACGAAGAGAGGTCTGCGTTTAGACGCTTTTACCTGGAAAACGAGAATCCAGAAAACAACCAAACAGAAGTACCAAAAATTAAGATAACGTTAAACTGAGAAACTTGGCTAATGTGGAGGTTACAATGTAGATTTCAACCTGCGAAGACGGACTTTATGTAAATGTGTCCTATTCTATTTAAATTGCGCATCCACAAACCTTACCCCACAGACGTTTGCATGCATGCACGCATTTTCTTATGATATTGAGAATGCAAAACACGTATAGGGAATCAGAGGAATATAGAAGGGAAAGTAAGCGAAGGAATTAATTGGTGCTATTTTTTGTTCCTTAACAGAGCTTTGTAATTTACGTTTGAAAATACAAGCCATGAATGCCGATGTCAGCTCAGTATTTAGCTATTTTAACTGCCCAGTTGTTGCAGTCAAAATAAGTTTCAACAATTGAAGCTCTGCATTCACACTCACTGGCGCCCTTGTCACTGATCCATGCTCCTTCTTGGTACATTTTAATCCCCATCTCGCACATTTCGATCACCTCGCTCTCCTCAAACAAGTGGTAATACCTTTGCAGGGTCATAAGATATTTATCCGGAGACACTTTTTTAACCCCAAGTCCTTTGTCTCGACTCTCCTTATCTCCGTTTCCGTTCTCCACCTGCCGCTCCTCAACTCCCAAATCCCGTTGTTGAGCTTTGTCACCGCTTTCAGATCCACCAATCTCGCCGCTATCGGTTCTCTTGAGGTACTTTTTTTGAAAGTGCCAAGGAACCATTGTGTCTTTGGAAGAAAAGCTTCTCGCACCGACGGTACCTTTTTGCTGTTCAAATGCCCAAACATATATCAATAGTGTTCCGCCCTTCCTTAGGCATCTGACCAACTCAGAAACGGCCGTGTACCTCCTCTCAGGCGTAGACAAATGATGCAGTACTGCGATGCATACAATTCCGTCGAATGAATTTGACCTTAAGTTTAGTTTAATACAATCGTCTATAAACACCTCCAGTGAATTGTTTCTTGTTTTAGCAGAATCGAGCAGTGACCTGCATCTATCTGTGCCCAAAAAAAGAGCCCTTGACTCCTTAACACAGTCCATGAATCTCCCATTCCCGCATCCTACATCCAACAGCAGCGAACCGGGACCAAAAGAAGATAAAAACTCCCTCACCTTTGGCCATGCTATACCTCTGGTATGAGAGAAATGCTCTGCCATCTTCTCATATATCTCATGCACGTATTTCTCCTCTAGCTCCGCCCCCCTGTCCTTCAGCACCTCGCCCCCTTCGTCCAACAGTTCCGGAACCAACTCCAGTAGTGGTTTGCACGTTTTGTCTGACGGACTTATGTTGCATATTACCTTGCTCCCTCTTCTCCTAACCATGTTTAACACTGGATCGCCTCCGCCGCTTTACTCCTGCTGAACCTCGTACTCTATCGCGTCTCTCGCCTTCAGATACAGTTAGCTTCTTTCTCCCTATTTAAATAAACAAGTGTCCTCTCCATCGCAGCAAAACGACTCTCACTGCCGCCTCCTGTTCCCAAGTCCTATCTGCAAAAACCCAACCAGGAGCTCTTTAATCTATGCAAAAGCGACAAGGTCTTTTCTGACCTGCGCCTTGATTCTTCTACCCGGGCCCTTAATTTTATTTTCAAACCCCGTTTCCCTATGCCGGTATTCATAATAAAGCGTTTGGCGGGCACGACATGCAGTTTAGGCTTTAATGCAAGGCGATCGCCAGAGACATTTACGAAAGGAGGCGTGGTGAGGCAGCGAAAGGGAAAACTGCTGCAAATATTGCCGAAACACGCTGATTACTTTCCCAAGAACTGAGTTGGGTGGGGACGAGCAGGACCGGTTCGCAGTTGGCGAGGTAGCTAAAAATCAAATGAAAGGGTGTTCTTGTTTGACAAATTTGTTGATTTAACAGCGGACGAGTTGCGTTTTCCAGCGACCCTTGCGGTTTCGGCGGTAGTGCCAGAATTGTTGTTACTCCTGCTGCCACCAAAGGCACCATTACGGACACGGTCGTCTTCTTTCCTCCTCTTTGCGGAGTTCCCGTTCCCAACTAAGGAATCCTCGTTCTGAGCAACGTCCCTTTTTGAGTGTTTGTCACTCGAGACTGAATTCTCGTCTTTGGTGTTCTTTGAAGACTCAAAGATACTCGACTTGAATATGCAAGAAGCATATAAAAGAAGCCAACTAGGTTCAACTGCAGATACAGTGTTCATATACTCTTTCGAGGTGATTAAAACTTCGTGATACATAACGTAATCGGGATTCACACCAGAATAGAACAAGGAACTGTTTGGATGGATGTAGGCAGGAGCGGAGGTAATCAGATTAATATACTGTCCAATCCCATGCATCTTCCCGGAATTATGAAAAAACCCACTGCAGAAGGACTTTCTCACGTTTTCCCACGAACTGTAATTAATCCTCCACAAACTTTCGTCCCGAGTCTGCTTGCAGCCGTTATTGCATAAATAAATGTCATATATTTGAAAAAATATATCTTGGACACGTGATAAGGCCTTTTGGTGAATAAAGTGTTTTTCTGACCACTTTTGCGAAGATTTGTTCCGCTTCCACTGAAGAAACACGTTTAAAAGAGTTAAGTGGTCGCTCTCCGGTACGGAAAACTTCTCCCTGCTCGACTCGGCCTCCTCAATTCTGTCTTTGGGTCTGAAAAATATGCTTGGAACGGACAGCATTGACACCACAACAATGACTTCAACCACGCAATCTAAATCCTTTGCAGTTATGAGCGCCTTGGATAACGGAGGATCTAGTGGATATCTTGACATTTGAGCACCCAACTCCGTTAAATTTCCACCATCGTCCAGTGCACCTAGAGACCAGAGATTGAACAACGAGGACACGATGGAGGACTGAGACGGAGGATCTATAAATGGGAAGGAAAATACATCGTCAGATCCAAGAGTTTTAAGAAGCAATACGACATTCGAGAGATTGGTTCTTTGTATTTCAGGAACATTATTTTCGAATAAATCGGCGTAGTACGTGTTCTCAGTGTACATTCTGTAGCACACTCCCGGAGAGACTCTTCCTGCTCTTCCGCTTCTTTGAGACGCATTTGCCCTGCTTATTGGCGTTATTTGCAGCGAATCCATTCCTATTTTTGGATTGTACACCTTAACCTTACAAAGTCCCGAGTCAATTACGTACTTTATTCCATCTAAAGTCAGAGAGGTCTCCGCAATGTTAGTTGCGACGATTACCTTTCTGTGTTCACTAGGCCTGAATATTTTGGCCTGGAGATCTGAAGGCAGCTGCGAATATATCGGAAGTATAAGCAAGGGCTCAACGCCATCAGGAATCAGCTTTTCTAATTTCTCCGCAATCAAGTAACACGTGGCTTCAATATCATCCTGACCCGTCATAAATATCAATATATCGCTTTTCTCGCCCTGATTCTGGTACTTTACTGGATTGCTGCAGTGTATCTTCAGGCACTGCATTGCAGCGGCCTCTATGTAGTCGTCGGGAAAGTATCTGAGATACTCAATATCGACTGGATACGTTCGTCCCGGTATCTTGAATACAGGAGCATTGCCGAAAAAGCTCGACAGTTTCTCGGAATCCATGGTTGCGGACGTAACTATTAGCCTAAAGTCTCTTCTGCAACTCAACACGCCTCTAAGTATCCCAAATAACACATCCGTATTTAAGCTTCTCTCGTGCGCCTCGTCCATTATGACTACACTGTACTTGTCTAATTCCGGGTCATTCAAACTCTCTCTCATGAGAACACCGTCAGTCATGTACTTGATTACCGTTGACCTGCTGGTAAGGTCCTCAAATCTAATGGAGTAACCCACCTCGTTACCCAATTTAACACCCATTTCCTCTGATACTCTCTTTGCCACACTTACCGCTGCAACTCTTCTTGGCTGCGTACATCCTATAATTCCCCTTCTCGTGTATCCATATTCATGCAAATACTGAGTTATTTGGGTCGTCTTCCCACTCCCAGTCTCCCCGACCAATATCACGACTATGTTTTCGTTAATCAACTTCATCAGTGAATCTTTAACCCTGTAAACCGGCAGCTCCCTTCTCTTGCTCTTTATTTCGTCATAACTGCTATCATCGCCGCTCCCCGATATCAAACTCCCGAGGCCTTTCTCCTCCACCTGCGTGTCCTCCTTCCTGCCACACACACTATCCTCACCTCTCCTCCCAATCCCCAACAGAACGCCCATCTTCGTGTCGCTCAACTCCCAAAATCTATCACGCATTTTGCTGATACTTTCCTTCATCTTCAAGTTCTTCAAAAACGAACTTCCGTTTCTCGCCATTCTCGCTATATCACTAGTTCTGTCCTTGACTACGCCAAAATCGGCGCCCGAACCAACGCCACTCTCATCCTTACTCTCCAAGTCACCCTCTCCCCCGTGACTCGCGCACCTCCTCAGATTTAGTCCGACTGAAATCAAATGGCTATAACGAACCAAGAAACTCGGATAGTCCACCAAAAGAGACACGTTCATTCTCCTCTCCGCACTCTCATTGTAGTCCAAATCGTTCAAAAACAAATAATCCTTCTTCTCTGCTATCTCCGAGTCAAACACTACCCCGGAACTTCCCAGTCGACTCAACTCCCATCTTTGATTGTCTATGCTACCCTGCACTCTTTTGTAACTGAGTCTCTCTCTCCTTTTTGCCCTCCCTCCCTTCCCAGCCCTCCTCCCTCCGCTTCCATCCGCAACGTAGTCCAGCAACTCGATATGATCATTCAACGCATTTGAAAATCCCTCCTCAAAAGAGTCGTACCATATTCTGTCCATTTGAGAAGACAAGTCATCGCTATTTTCCAGCAACATCGCACGCAGATATACACGCTACACTCCAACAAATATCCCTTTACTTTCAATAAGTCCGTCCGTCTAATGTGTATGTATGTATGTATGTATATGCAAATATTTTACATTGTACCCTTATTTCTTTTTTTTTACCGGTACCCATTTACCTCCACTGTCATTCAAATCTAGATCTCGCTTGAGGCGCCAATGCCACTGGGTGGCTCCTCGGGGATTGCATGACATGCAGAAACACCAGGCGGGAGAGAAGTTATAAATAATCAGATACTATAAATGTCGGTCTATCTAGTCTATCTATACCAAGTCTATTTATTACTACGTACGACGTTTGTATCCCCGTTCACAGCAGGACACCCCACTCAGGCCCTCCAACGACTTGCTTGTTCGAACAGAACCCCGTTGAGTAAATATACAAGTACTTGGAATCCCCAGGAAGCGAAGGTAAATTGTGGCACATATAAGCACGCCGCAGCGTTAAGCCACGCCTGTTTGCAAGCAACAAACGTTCCAAAAAACGAGGCTCCCTTAACACACTAAAAATGACAGTTTCCTCCTCCCAGGAGCGGGGAGTTAGTGGCGGTAGAGCAGGTTGTATATAGGTGTTGATAGTCGTCGCCTCCTCTGTTACTGAGATGCAGATGGTGGTGGCCAAAGTAGTGGTTAAATGCTTGAGCGTGGCAAAGAGCTGCGTTCTCATTCACTCCAGCGACGTGAATGCCACCATTGCTGCCATCCTTGTGACACAACTTAATCCCAATGTCATCTCCTGCCAAGTCACCCCGGTCGTACTGCGCTCTGGGAGCAAGTTCGTCATCGTTGACCGGCAAGAATCCCCCATTGCCGTTACTACCACTGCTTGTACTCGTGGTGCCGTCGTCCAAAGAGCAACTCTTGTTACTCTGCAGTTGTCCTCCCCTGTACAAAATGTGTCCTCCCAACTTACTGTTAATTCCCATATTCTTCACCAGGCAGCATCCGGCTTGGGGAATGGAGGCGCGCTTCTCGTCCAAATAACACCTCGAGCCGTTCGCAGAGGCAATCCCTCCGTTGAAGGGGTAGAAAATCGGCGAACACTGGAAAGATCCCGGAGAGCCGTTCGTTGAGCTGAACGTTGAGTGCGGGGACACCGAAATGGAATTCGGAGACGATATCGAAAAGGGATTCATTATGCTCGGCTGACTCATCCTCGAATGCATTGCAATTAGAGTGGATATCCTCAGACCGTTCAGAAACTTGTCCGGAATTAAGTGGTGTTTGTGTATCAAAATCACCCCAGAGGCTGGCTCGTCGCAGGGAGCCGCGTTAGACTGTGTGAACAGCTTATACACGCCACTCGCGTTCCTGTTGCCGGTGCAGGTGCCGCCTGCACCTGCTCCTCCGCTGCCACCTCCGCCCCCTCCTTTGCTGGCGCCTCCCTGCATCCCGTTGCTCTCCATAGATCGGATTGTCTCCACGGACATTGAAGTTATTCTCCTAATAAGAGGATCCAAGTACGGCATGTACGGCCGTATGCCAATGTCATAGTCCAGCAGACAAAGGCTGTTGTATAGGATGTTCTGGTGCGTTGGGAGCTGCAGTATCGGGTCGTAACTTGTGAGTATGCTTATCAATATGGACGCGGATATCCTGCTTCCGGGTATGAGCAGATTTATCCCCGAGTACAGAGCGAGCTCGTGAGCGAACATTATTTTCTCAAAGAGGTAGGCATAGTCTATTTTGTCCCTTATTCCCAAAATAGCCTGTCCGACTGTGGTGCTAATGCCTATCTTTCTAGTCAAGCAGGACCCCGCTCCCTTCCTTCTGGAAGAGGGTGGGCAGTGGCCATCGCCGCCGCCCTCCTGGCAACGGTTGCCATAGCCGTAGCCACTGTAGCCTGCTGCAGCTCCACTCTTTTTCGAGCATCCTTTGTCGTTCCCGCTGAGGCCGGCACAGGCATCGCCGAATCCGTCTCTCTGGTGCTGGTCAGACATCCTGTACACCCCCGACTCGGACTGAGCGGCTGGGCCGCCTCCGCACTCGTCCATAGTCTTCTGCTGCTGGGAAATGGAAGGACCGCCTGTGGCGCCACAGGGTGGGGAAACTCCGGAGAGAGAGGAGAGCAGGGACTCCACAAGGTGCTTGAGTCTTGACAGGTAGTGCAGCGTCATGTGGGCTGGTGTCTTGTTTAGAAGAGAAGGCCCACCATACCTCGAAGTCTGCACAAGGAGCTGGATTTGCATCTCGACTATGTCTCTGCTCGATCTTATGATTCCGCTGCTCTGAACAAATCTGTGCAAGGGAGGCAAACCCGGACAGTGCTTCCTGTCGTGACACTCCCCGAGACACTCGCCCAGAGAGGCCGCCGTAACCACGGCGGCTGCAAACGTTGCAGCCAAAGAACTCCTGTCCAGTCTTCTCCTCGAAACCGGATCTCTTTCTAAGCAGAACATGTATTGGTCTATCAGACTCGTGGCTATGTGAAAAGTGCTCTTCTCCCAGGCAAGACGGTGTGCCACGTCGCTTATCCAACTCATAACAAGTTGTCTCTGATCGAGTTGTAAGAAGCATCCCGAACTTGTATACACGCTGTGGTGCACCTGAGCAAGCCTCTCTCTTCTGTACAAGTCTTCCCAGTCGACTAAGCTCATAGTCAAGGATTCTTTTGGTAATATGTCCTGGAATCTTCCAGATACCATCCATCTCCTGCATGTAGAAAATACGGTTGTGCCTCCCATTCCATTGCTGTTACACTGATTCGCGTTTGAATTCGAGAGATTGCCTCCTGACGTCGCTTTATCGTTTGCATTAGTTTGGTTATCATTGACTTCAACTCCATTTTCGCAGTGACGGCAAATGCTGTTCTTATCTTCCATTTTCACAGATCAATATACTATACAATCACATGTACATATATGTGGATATATATACATATATATATACATAATATATATTATATATATACATAACACATACATATATTATACATACACGTACACATATATATACCTGCACATATATTTCATATGGTGTTTTATCACGCTTGTGCAGAAGGAAAAGCAGTATTGCTCGGCTATTTATTCGGTGAAGAGAGTGTGTGTTTCGTCCCACCACCTTGTGCTCAAACCAAATATGCTCGATTGGAAGGAGATCCAGTAGAGTTGGCGTGATCACGCACCAACCAAGAATTCAACATTCAAGAAACTCGCTGAAAGGAGTTTTTCGCCCTCCAGTCATAAAGGACGTATGTATACGGTCTCCTCCAGGCTGAAAGACGACATAAACCAAGTACACCTTGTTAAATGTATACTCGCGCAGATTTCAATTCAAGTGGCTGCAAATACACTGTTGATTTGGCTCTCTTGACCTATTCTTTTATCGTGTCAAAAGCACCAGGGTTTTCCCAGGTCGCTTTGCCATATATATTTTCCTCAAGCAAGCCAACGACTTTGTTTTCTAAAATAAAGAAGACTGTCCTCGCTATTTACGTGGCTTTATTACTGTTCCATTTGTACTATTGATATTGTCTCTATCGCAGCCTCCAGTACAGGCGGATGCTATCAATGATACGCAAAATGTGGTTAGCCTATTTCAATGGGAATTATCTATCTTAAAACGCCGTATCCATTTAAGTTTATATCCTCAAGATCAAAAGGGGGTATAGATTTTTAACTTGACTGAATTCCTCCTATCTTTTTTATTTTTTACCCTTTTTTGTACTTAATATTATTTATATTTTTTTGGCGTCAACTTATATTGGCAAATTATGTTTTGATAAATAAAATAGTGAAACACGTACGGATATACATGATAATCAAAAATCTTCCTCCCAAGTAAACAGCCTCACTTTTTGCCTATTTATTATTTGTGTCTCCTAGACACATTATTTATTATTATTTACCCAGTGTCTTTTAATTATATATCCCATTAATATCCGCTCATTTCTCCTCTTTACTCCACACACTAGTGCATCTTGAGACGGCACATTGGCGCCAAATAACGTCGATTTTTAAAGATATCCCATTTGCGTATCGGTGTTGCCTTGTTTTTCCAAGTTGATAGGTTTTCTGCAGTCGCTCTTTCTTGGGTTTGTCTGAGTCCCTCCTTTAGTTAGGTCCGCGACGCCACCATTTGCGTTGTGTTGTATCCCTGCACCTGTTCTCTGTAGCTGATGATCTCCGCCCTCGCCCCCCTCGCGACCTAGGTCGGCCCTGCCTCTCCCCGAGCCAACTTGTTTCCCCGAAAACCCCCGTTCCGGAGGAATTCACTTTAGCCTTGATGAGGCTACACTTCGACAAGAAGGGAGCATCTACTCTGGACAAAATGCAGGGACGAGAAGGCCTGGGAAGCGCCGAAGTGACAATTAGTGGCGAAAAATGGATAATGGATATCTAATTGAAGTACTTAATATAATAAATTCTAGACTAAAACGGTGGACAGCAATTATAACTCCCTCATTCCAGTATTATTGCCGGAATAAACAATGACAGTGTATCTAAATCATATGCAGACTGGTGCATTCTATTTCGCTTTTATCATATTTTTTTCTCAAAATTCAAATATTTTTTCTACTATAAAGCAAAAACAATTAGAATACGTATAGTTCCTTAGATATGTATCCATTAGTTTGGCTCATTTACTACACTTTTGTGCAGTAATGCCTTCACTCCTTTCGCGACCGCGAATCCCATTTCTGCGTCATTAGTTGCCCCTACCTACAAAGTCAGTAGTTGCAGATAGAATCGAATAAACCAGATGTTCATTTAGAAGCACATGAGATGCATGCAAATTCAAATGCATGCCCCACAAATTCCCAGTGTTGCATGTTTTATACTAGCAACGAAATGCGCGTAGACCAACCAATATAACCTGACATAATTGGAATGCTTGAATGGTTTTACTCGTTATACGTAACTTTGTTCGATTTCCTTCTCATTTTGAGTGCTTACGTTTTTCTTATTTTGAGATAAAGTAATAGCTTCTTCTAAAACTTTGACAACCTCGAGATGTCCATTTAACTCAGCTAACTCCTTGAGAGTAAAGCCGTTTCTGTCCTTATAGTCCAAAGATGAGCCATTTTTTATCAACAACCTGACCGTTTTTTCATAACCTCTAACAGAAGCGGAGGAAAGGGGTGTGCACCCCAAGTTACTTATAACATTGGTCTTGGCCCCGAACTTAATCAATAAAGACACAATCTCGTCAAAACCATTGGCTGAGGCGAAGTGCAATGGCGTGCAATTCATCCTTGTTGCTTTGTTGGGATCCGCGTTTGAATTTAAAAGTTTTTTAACTATTATAGAATGTCCATGCAAAGAGGCCCAATGAAGTGGTGTGAACCCTCTTTCGTTGCTAATATTAACGTTGATTTTGTAATTCAAGTCTGAAGACACCGTTAATATTTTAGTTATTAGCTTGGAATTCCCCGTTTTCGATCCACTCAAAAGTATTAAATTTAATTCGTCAACTGTACATGATTCCAAATTACTATATTCGTCTTCAACTAAATCTTGACTCGAATCGGTCCTGCTAAAACCATTGTTACCACTGTAAACCCTTGAATTCATTACGTTTGCAACACTATTTTCGGATAGACTGTTCCTTAAATTATCCAAGTTTGAATTTAATTCGGATTTTGATTTACTATCGTCTTTCCTAAGTATACCCCTCTCTACCATTTTAAATAACTTACTACTATATTGATGGCCTTTATCCTGCTTGCTTCTGTTACCATCCGAAGCAACATTAATTTTGGTTTTAACATTCGTATCAGTCCCATCATTGTTTTCTAATTCCTCTATGATATATTTGTCATTTTTGTTAGTGTTGCTGTTAGCATTACTGCTGCTACCAACATCAATACTACTCAATTTTTCAATTAAAGTTGAATTTCTCGATACCTTATTAGAATTCGAGAACTTTCCAAAAGAGGAGGTTGAAACTGACGAAAATGCAACGGCACTATTATTGCTGCTGCTGCCGTTTACATTCATATTAGCAGTTATTTCTTCGTTCTCAAATTGCAAATCTTCATCTGCGCTATAATAACAGTCATCTGTCAATACCATTCCAACCCCCACACCTCCGCCCCCTTTCAGACCAGTTTTAGTTGCATTTAAATAACTTAATGTCGCCTTCCCGTCTAAACAGCAACTTTCACTATTACAAGTGTTGGTCTCAACAACCTCTAAAGTTTGGTTGTCCATAGAATATACACAGATTCTGTAACTACAATAATGATAATGATTGTTTTTATTGAGTATATATGTGTTAAACTGAATGTTTTAGCTTTAAAAGCCAGTTTGCTTGTTATTTGTATTTCTACAAAAAAAAAAAAATTCAGTTCAAGTATCACTTAGTTAATTTAACAAACTCCTTGCCGGTATTGAATACAAAGCCTCAATAACAACAAATAACGTTACTTTTAATTTATATTTCAAGAGAAGAAAAAAGAAAGAGAAAGAAAGAATGAAATAGTCAGTATTTCTTGTTTCCCTCCTTTATTGCTCCAAAAAATCAAAAATTCTTTAACATTTCTTACTTATATTATTATTTGTGTTGTCTAATTCTCGTATTCTTAATTATAAACAGCAAAAATAGGGTTTATAATTAATAACTTAAAAGCCACTCAGTATTGCTCAATCGCTATCTTGTTAACGCTCGCGTCTCTAAGTCTAAAAGTAGCCACTTTCCACCTGTAGATATCTGCTCCTTTATCCTAATTCTCTCAACTTTAATTTTTTTTCTTACTCCTCTCTAATCTGTGGGGTAACTTCTCACCCTCGAGCTAATAATGGCATTTATGCATTGCGCGCCTGTTATAGTGCGAATCCGAGTGGTAGCGCCGAGGCTTCATGCCCACATAAAAATCGTAAGAGAGAAAGCAACAAAAATATGGGATATAATGGTTTTTAGGAGTTGTTGATTAAACTATAGTTGTGGAGATGAGGGGTCGCTACGAGTGGAACCGATCACTTGCTTCTTTGTCTGCTTGCTTGGCACCGATGCAATGCTCGAGACGAAAACGAACTGCATGAAGCAGGGCTTCAAACCGGAGCAACAGCTAAATTTGCTGCCATCATAAACATGCACTATGGCCGCCTTTAGATTCGGCGTTGAAGAGTTGCGTTTTAGGCTTAATTCAGCCTCTCCACTCCACTTCAGGCACCTCTTGTTCCATCTTATGAGAGCAGTTTCTCGCAAAACACGAGTTTAGGGGAAGATTTGATGCGTTTTTAGGCTGAAAAGAGTGCAAGAGAAACGGATTTGAGAGAAAAAGGAAAATAACGCCTTAGAAACAACTAATTAATATCTATTTATTATTCATAAATATATACATCTCAACTCTTCGTTAATTACACGGTTTACAACAAAAACAAAAATGGTTCTGGTCTCTCTTCATTTCAATGTGCTAAACCATTTTAATGGTGTTGTACAAAGTGATATTCTTTTCCATTGGAATTCTAAACTCGGAAAATGGTATAATTAGAGACTTCTCATCCTTTACAATTAAACATAAAGTTGGCATTAATTCCATATATGTCATATTGTCGTATATTAAGGTGGAAATTATGTTTGATTTTTCAATAAAGGTTTTGTAATTTCCAAATATAAAACCGGTTTCTAGCTGAACTCCAATACCAAAAATAATTAGCATAGATTGATATCTAATTCTTGTGAGTCTATAATAAATGATAAAAATTACTACAAATAACAAAAGCTTTATCCATGTCAAGAAAGAAGTAACTAAAAAACTTCCATTCAGATACAAGTCAACTATGAAATAAGATGAAAGTGTAACCATTAATATTGGGAATATAAAATTTGACCTTCTCTTTGAAGCAATAAACTTTACTGCTGAGTTTCCATTATAATAATTAATTTTAAAAACGCTGTTATTAAATATTCTCGTCATCTCATTCTTTGTATTTGAACTCCCTATACTCGCACCATCATTACCACTGTCTCTTATTCCAATATTTCTTTCTTTACTACTCATTTCTTATATATATGCATGAATATTTATATTAGATATATATACATAAACACTCACCAAATTCAAAGTAACAGTGCTCCCGTTCTTCCTCTGTCAACCCAATGTCGTACTCAATACATATATAACACCCACCAAGCCTCTTGATTAGAACAAGGTTTCTCTATAGTTATCGCAGATTATTCAAATTTTTTCCTGATTTCTACTTAAACGATTACTTTTTGCTGCGTGTTTAAAATTCAAACCATGTTTCTGGAATAATGAAATACAAAATTTTCGGCACAATTACGAAGATAAGCAAGTGAGGATGCAATGTAATAAATCGCACCAAATGGGTCAAGTTATTTTTCCTTAGATCAAGATCATAAGATCTTCCCTTTATCTTATTCCTCCTCTTCACTTCCACTGAGTCTTACACTATATGGCTTCTCAAGTACTGCCTATTTGCGACTAGTGTCATTTAATTGTGAAAATTATTCATTAAAAGGCCCCAACTTGTATTTTTTTTTTCTTTTTTATCCTAACTGTCTTTATCATGTACAACATAGAATCTCGAAAAAGGCGCGCGATTCTGTTTTTCGTTATAAGTGCCCACAATTTAAACCCTGATTTTTTTAATAGTAATTTACCTTGACCTTCAGTTTATTTATAAACAAATACCTGACTTTCGATATCCTGTCGTTTATTTGTTTTGCTGCTTTACAGAAGCAACACTTGGTCCTTGCTGATATTTGGGCCTTGACACATTTGGCCTTAACTACTACTTATATTGAAGCACTGATTTGTCATTCATAGTAGTCCAAGTAATGTTCTCAAATTCATCCTTTGGATCTCAGAACAGCAAGTACAATGTGAACAACAGCATTGAGCTTCCCAATTGCCCGAGTGATTCCATTAATAAGGTATGTTTCAATCTCAAATTAAAGGTATACTTAGATGTGATAATGATTTGAACTAAGGAACAAATAAGTGAGATGGACAAGTGAGAAAGCGATATTTAAAAATTAGAGCTGAAATTAAATCATTTCATCGTTTACGTACACAAATATCAATCTCGTTTTGTCCTGATCATTATCGCCTTTGATCAGTGCTTAGTTATTGATTAGGGTCCAATACTCTACTCTGGTTTTGTTGTTCCTCATTCATCTAAAACACTTTCCCTTTTTTGCTCCGACTAACTGTATTTAATTGAAACAGGTGTGTTGGTCAATGAACTCTTCCTTGTTAGCAGCTTCTTCTTGGGACAAAACAGTGACTGTATGGGAAGTGCAGCATATGGGAGGAAATTCAGTAAATACTCGTTTTGGTAAGTAACAGTGTTTCATTACCTATCTGCAGACTATTATCACATTTCATTTTAGGAGCTACCTTTCAACACAACGCTCCCGTACTAGACTGTGCCATAAGTTCAGACAACAGATATTTGTTTGCAGGAGGATGCGACAACGAACTCAAAATGCACGATATGAATACAAGACAAAGTCAAGTAGTAGGGAGACACGATGCACCAATATCAAACGTTTTTTGGTGTGATGAACAGAAGTTTGTGGTCACTGGGAGCTGGGACAAAACTATAAAGTTTTGGAATGGTCAGTCTCAATCTCCTGTATATACACTTAATATTCCCGAGAGAGTATATGCCATGGATATTAAGTATCCTGCTCTAGTTGCTGCCGCTGCCGACAATGCAGTATACGTGTGGAATTTGCAAAACATAACACCCACCCCTTATAAGAGAATACAAACTCAGCTTAAACTGCAGCCTAGATCTATATCTCTTTTTCCAGATAGAACTGGATTTGCTATTGGCTCCATCGAAGGAAGATGCGCAATTTCACACATCGAGGAGTCTCACAGAGACAAAAACTTTCCCTTCAGATGTCACAGAGTCACTACAAGTAGTCCGGATATTGCTTATTCCATTAACAGCATTGACTTTCATCTGCAATACGGGACATTTGCCACTGGGGGAAGTGACGGTGCCATCGCGTTTTGGGACAAAGACAACAGATCTAGACTCACTATCATGAAGAGCATGCCTGCTCCAGTTACCGACATTAAGTTCAGTCCATCAGGCAAGCTTCTCGCCTACTCCCTGAGTTATGATTGGAGTAAAGGGTACGATAACACCGCCATTAATAATAGTTGCAACAAGGTTCTCGTTCATGTTATGAACGAAGAACACGTTTGCCCCAAAGGAAAGAGGTCATAATTAACACAAATGCCACATCTTCTTATTTATTGTTAGTTATTTAATTCAACTATTTTTTATACTATATTAATTATATTTTCCGCAAATTTTTGCATGTATTCTTGCGGTAATCTTGACAGCCCTGTGGAGTGGCGCCCACATGAGACGCCGCGCGGTTGTCGAGCCGCCTCTTGCTTGTAGTGGAGCCGGTCATACGGAAAACGCCTTTGGCGTTTATTTAAGTTTACATTGAACAATATACATAAGATAATTATAGATAAATAGTTACTTTGATCAGTGTACGTTTAAGGTTTTTCCTATTTATATTAAATTTGTTTGCCTTGCCAGTGACAAATCAACAATTATTGATATATTTTCCCGTCATTTTCGATATTAATTTTTTTACAATCAGCTTCTCCTTTGATCATTTTTATTTTATATAATTTACAAAGGAATTAAACATGAAAATAAAGAAAGGTAAGTGTAATTGAGAGGAGACATGGAACGATTTGTTTTAACTTTGTCTTTCAGACGTTAGTTCATCTGCTTCGAAATGCAGGAAAAACCACTTCGCCACGACATCGACCCAGAGAAGGGAGCTTATGTCCTCGCCACTATCTAAGGAACTAAGGCAAAAGTACAATGTAAGTTTGCTTTGTTGTTTATCTCGATTATCCCGAATAATCGGGGATTAAATGTGCATAATTACGTCGCAAACTATTCTCTTTTACTTGCTCACTTAGGTTCGATCTCTTCCGATTAGAAAGGGAGACGAAGTTATGGTCATTAGAGGCTCTAGTCACGACTACGAAGGAACTGTAACTTCTGTCAAAAGAAAGAAGTTCGTGATAAACGTCGAGAGAATTACCAGAAACAAAACCAACGGAGAAACAGTTCCCATAGGCATTCATCCCTCCAACGTTGTTATTACCAAGCTTAAATTGAACAAGGACAGGAGAGACCTTCTTGCTCGCAAAAACCGTTCTAACAATAGAAAAGGCAAATACTCTGACGATGCTGCCGACCTGGACTAATTACATTTTAAATTGCTAGATAACGTCTTCTTCTAGTTATACCTAACTGTTTTTTATTTCGTTGTCTCGTCTGTGATCGGGTTCTAATTGTCACATTTCTCGTTCCGGTCCTATGTAGCCTTCTCTAACTCCTAATCATGAGCTAACCGATACCTGCTTTTCCTCGTCAATTTTCCCCTGCCTCACTCAGGCCCCGGATTCTGCACCATTTTATTGACATTTAGATCACCGGTACCGCCCAAAGGGCATTTGGCGCCCAAGTCGAGACGAATATTTATTGCCGGTATGACAATATATATAAATTAAAATTTATATAATTTTGTCTCGGTACCTAACAAAAATATAAAAGGGAAAACAACAATAATATGCGCTAATAAACTCAAGCTTATTTATTAGTTGTTTTGTCATTCAAATATAAATTACTGACATAGTCGCTATCTTTTCTTTCTTTATTAGACTATAAGTGAAAGAGCAAGATAGAAGAGTAGGACCAGAAGAAGGAACGAGTGCAAGAGAGCGTACTGTATAACTAGGTAGACTTTTTTTGTTCATATTGAATAGCTGAAGATTAAGTACTAATATATAATGGGTATCAGCAGAGACAGCCGTCATAAACACCGAGCTACCGGTGGTCGTATGCCAATTGTGGTTAAGAAGAGGAAGTATGAGATGGGACGTCCTGCTTCAAACACCAAGCTCGGAACAACGTCAAGAATCAGAGTTATTAGATGTAGAGGAGGTAACAAGAAATTCAGAGCCCTCAGACTTGATAGTGGCAATTATTCCTGGGGTTCACAAGGAATATCGAGAAAAACACGTATTATGGAGGTCGTATACAATGCATCAAATAATGAATTAGTTCGCACAAAAACACTCGTCAAGAATGCCATTGTGGTTATTGATGCTACTCCATTCAGACAATTCTATTTACAAAGATATGGTGTTGAACTCGGAAGACACAAAACAAATTCCGAGGCTGTTAATTCCTCAGACAAGGAGGCAAAAAAACAAAGTGGACACCTTTTAGCAACAAAAAAAGCCAGATTAATGAATAATGTGATTGATCCTCTGGTTGAGGAGCAATTTGGAATTGGTCGTCTTCTTGCTTGCGTGTCTTCCCGTCCTGGACAATGTGGTAGATGCGACGGATACATTCTTGAAGGTAAAGAGCTCGAGTTCTACAAGAAGAAACTAGAAAAGAAGAAATCATCTAAGTAAGCTGTTTAGTTTTTTAATTCAGGACTTCCCTCAATAGTCTTTAATGTATTAATCCTATTCTGGAATTAGATAAGGTTAATTTTTTGCTCTTATTCAATCGTTTATTTGTCGTTTGCCGTTACTTTTTTCTGTTTTTTACTTTGAAATCTAGATTTTGCTCTTTTAATTCCTTTTTATATCTAATTAATGATAGTTTGTTCTCTGTCTCAACCAACTCTGTTGCATTTATTTGTATCTTGTTTACGCATTGTTTTTATTAGTTTCAATTGATTTAGTCAGTAATTGCAATATTGGTCTTAGTTAACTTACCTTAAATGGGCAGACTTCTGTAGGTGACGAATCGCAAACTTGTTTAATGTACTTTCTCCTCAATGCAGATGCCATTGGTGTCAACCCTGTGTTTAAAGATTTATTTATCATCATAAATTTGCTTTCCCAAATGAATAAAAAACCTTACCTGATAAATGTGCAATCCAGTCTCTGCTTCTCCAATGCCAAAGTGTATTGTCTTTTCTGAAATGAGTAAAGCTTCTTCTTATTGAATTCATTATTCTTGGAGAAACCACCACGACGTTCTCAGTGGACTGTATTATTCCATTTAACTCCAAATTATGTTTCATCGCAAATAAACAATAATTCATTACTTTATCCGAATCTATTTCCTTTTTGTCCTCCACCAAGATATTTGTTAACATTGGTTGATCTTTAAGCCCTATCGCGAATATTAACGGTATTTAGAGTAAAGCAATAATTATATATAGTATATACTGTTCACTCCTTACCTTTTGCATTCCATTTATTTATTCCATCAATTAACAAGCTATCCTTATATTTCTTTTAATACAATAAAGTTAATCGCAAACACACATAGCCAAGATATTTTTCACTGGACAACTAACTTACGTATTTACTCAATATCTGAAACACCAATTGCCTTGAAAATTGATTATTCCTTATCAACATAACACCGTTATTAAGTGGATATTTGTCTATATAGCACTTTGTATCTGCTGCTATTATTAATCCAGTAGTGCTCAACGAATAATTTTTTATCAATGTTTCTATTTTGAACTCAAAATTTGTGAACATCGCATCCAGATCCATGTACAATACCCATTTTATTTTATTTGATAATATCATTATACCACTTTTATCAGTTACTTTCTTATTTGTGAATAACTTCCATACTGCCAGGTATCTCCAAAAATGTGGATGTTTGCAAGCTTTGTCACAATTAAACAAGTAAAATTTGACAATAATGAATTCATTTGTATGTTTGATTCTATTTAAGAATAGAAACTATCAAACTTACTTTTTTCATCAATCTCCAACTTGCTTTTCCTTAATACAAACAAAAAATAAATCAGTATAAACTTAACACTCCTTTTTTTAGAGTAATAAACTCACTCTTCGGTACTGGCATTATCGTTACAGCTAAAGTGAACGTAACAATAATCGTGCTTTCTCGAATACTCCAATCTGTTCTCCTTTAATTCCAACAATGTATTAAAACTTTCATTTCCTGCTGTTAATACCACTATTTCGCACACAGCATTGCTTTCCTCACTCCCAAAAAGTTCATTTTTTGGAAAATATTCCAGTTTAAAGTGAAAATTACCATTCGAATTAATGTCACCACTCCAATCCGGAATCCACGTCTCTAAATAAGCGTAAGAAAACCCATCTTCCTTTTTGATTAACTCAAAATCAGTTAACACGCTCCCCTCGCCTGTCCTAAACACATATAAAATAACAACAAAAGCAAGAACGAGTGCTATATTCCTCATTATAACTCCTTGTACACATCAATTGCTTTATGAATTAATTAGCATGTCAAATAATATATGTGTTTCATTAGTGACTAAAACATATAGTTCGCTAACCATTCATTAATGAGTTTCCTTTTGTTGTCTAGTTATGTATGTGCTTCCTTCAATACTGCTTAAATTTTGCAGAAATATTAAATGGCGAAAAACTGCAAATTCTAACTAAAAAAAATCAACTTTAAATATAAAGAACAATTATAAGTTGCTATTTCATTTAATTTCGCGTAGGAATCCCCTTATACATCTATTCTTAAATCTGTTATGCTTTATTTTTTCTTAATTTCTGTTTTAATTCAAACTCTTGTCTGTCATAACAAAATTTGCATGTGGATAATGCACATACGAAGCAAAAATGCATGTAAATTAATAAAATGGTGCATGAAAGTTGTATTAGGTGTGGAGGCAGGTATTTTTCAAAAAGTACATAAACAAGGTACAAATGAGCATTTGTATAAAAAAACAGTTAGAATGACTTAAAAGTATATAAGGTTAGTTAAAATAAAGGCGAAATATTAACTTTTTGATGGTTATTCCGGAGGAGTATGATACTTGAATATGTACTCACCAGAAACCTTTGTGCTTGATTGTTTGCTTGAATCCATAATATAAAAATCATTATCCTGAATTGAATCAACAACACCAACAAAAACTCCAGTTTTAGGAGAAACAGAAATTGAATTATCACCAATACCTGGTTTATTTGGGGTAATACTTTGAGGCGAAATCGCAATCATCTCATCAGGTCTAATTTGTCCGTCAATAATTAAGATAATATAACAAGTAACTCTAGGTACCTCTGGGGGAAAAAGAATGTCGGAAATTACTCCTTTTTTATTGTAAAACTCTCCCTGAGATATAACAGTAATTTCAACACCTCTTCTACAAAAAATAGGATGAAAAGAATCATCGTCATTTCCGTTACCGTTACTTGTGACACCTT
Source organism: Cryptosporidium ryanae (assembly GCF_009792415.1). Taxonomy (NCBI): domain Eukaryota; phylum Apicomplexa; class Conoidasida; order Eucoccidiorida; family Cryptosporidiidae; genus Cryptosporidium; species Cryptosporidium ryanae. The sequence continues at coordinate 29,187 of NW_027125505.1, forward strand.
TGTTTCTTGAGAGCTCAGAAGATCCTGCCCAATTGGGTCTTTTTCCTGCGTAATTTGTGGTGTGTGAAAGAGCATTTGATTGTGCCTGCCCAGTAAAATTGGAGTTTTGAGAACTATTCAAAGATGAATTAACCAGTAATATATCCTCCCTCCTCAATACAACAGTGTGAGGTCCAATATCCAAGAGTACCTCAACATTATTTCCTTTAAAACTCCTAATTGATCCTATAAGAGCCTTATGTTTTCCTCTAATAATTCTAACCTTCTCGTTGACGAAAATGTCATCAGGTCCATTTCTCCCGTTGGAATAAACAGAATGCAGACCCATTCCATGAACCCTGCCACCTCCCATGTTCCTCGCAACATTTCCATAGTTTTTAGGAGCGTTGGAAGCAGGTCCAAAACTGGAGTTATCCCCAATTCTGCGTGTACCGGTACTGTCTCCTAAATCATGAATTTGTTTTCTTGCACCATGGTCTCTGATTGAGTTTGGAAAATGTCCACTCATTTCTGCAGTTTTTATAATAATAAGTTGTCTGCCTTCACAGACGATATATCCGTTATCATCTAATTTCGTTGGTATTTTGACAAAACAAGTAGACTTCCAAATATGTTCTACTTTCCCAGATTTACCTGAATTTGTGCCTTCAATAACCTGGACAGTCGACTTGACTCCAAAAACGTTTCCATTACTGTCTGGAATTCTATACATTAAAGACGTGTTTCTTTTTGAGGATATTTCAGAGGATTTAACTTGAACGCTTTCACCAGAACAAGTAAGGATTCTGAGCAATTTATTTCTTCCAATAAAAACTATAATACCTATTTTACCACTATATAATTGAACAAGGTCGTCCAGCGAGAATCCATCAATAGTAGAAAGGCCACTAGAGACGACAATATCTTGAGACACTTTTTTTAAATAATCTGTAGGACATTTTATTGGTTGTGCTCCACTTAAAGGATATATAATCGCTATATTACTACCTTTCTCAAAACTTGTAACTAGACCTGATTCACCTTCATTTACTCCTTCAATGACTCTAACCGAGTCTCCTATTTCAAACGATTTGACTATCTGATTAGGTTGAACAAGTATTGGTTGGGTTATTCCCAATGACTTATCTAAAGGAAGCACCTCAACCAATTCATCTATACCTGTGTTCGTAGAAGTGATCTTAGATTTGACGCCAATTAATTCTCCTTTCGTTATGACAACATGATCCCCTACGAAAAATGAAGTTGGCTTTTTATTTTTAAGCAAGGCTTTTGTGTCTATATTGATCTCAGAAAGGTCAGATGCTCCAAAAAAATTCTTGATCTCATCTATGCTTGGATGAACTAAGTCACCAACTATAAGTCTGTTTGATTTCATTTTCTTGAGTAAGTACCCTTTTTCAAACTCAAACAGTTGATTCGCAAATTTAACAGTTCCTCTTATGTGCGTAAGTTCTACCACACCACCAAGTGATTCAATTTTATCTCTATCAAACAACCTTGCCTGTGGTCTTATTTTAGAACTCGAGAACGATTCGCTTTTTATATTCTTCGACTTTTTAATCATCGATTGAATGTCCAATCTTGGAACCAATCTTATTATAACTTCTGATTCATGCTCGTCAACTTCGTATATTTGTGCCAAGTCGCCCTTGTAGAGTCCACTTTTAACTCTGACCCAACTTTCTCTTGTTAGTTGTTCCTTTTCTAACAAATCAGCAGAAAATACCTTTGTCATCTCCTGCAATGGTATTATCTTTATAGACGACAATATCACTCCTCTAAAACCTTTTAGTGCCTCTGCGACGTAATTTGGTGCATCTGATTCTATATATATATACCCTCTGTAATTTGAAGCTGCATATGCCGACAATATTGGCAACTCTTTTTTAGACTTATAACACTCGTATGACTTTTGCAGGATTGATATGCACAAATCCCTTTCTATTCCTTTTTTATCCAACTTCACAAGCCACAACTTCGGATCTCTTGTCGTTGGCAATATTTCTATAGCATTTATTCCCCCAAGTCTACCTGATCCATATCTTCCCCCATATCCCATATTGTACATCTCGCCTTCATCTCCATATGCCTCTATTTCTCCGTATCCTCCCCTTGATTCAGCAATCACATCTTTACCGGTTGTTTTATTCTTCAAGTCATCTAATTCGTCCATTTCTTTGTTCTCATACTTCCGTTCTAACTGTGCTATTGCCTCCTCTAGGTGTCCCGCTCCTCCCATATGTCTTCTTACTCTCCCATCCTCTCTTTCCAAGTCCGCTTTCCTTCGCGTGCTTATCTCTGCCGCACTTGAAGAATACTCTAACTCTTCATTATAAATGTCGTCATAATAATCTTCTTCATCTTCTTCGTCATCTTCTCCCACAAGCGCCTCTACATCCAGAAACGCGTTGACGCC
>NW_027125497.1:0-1785 GCF_009792415.1 Cryptosporidium ryanae
TTGCCATTACGTGCTACATCTTCGCCTCTACTACCATTTTGTTCTTCTTTATCAAGTACTTTAGTCCTCAAGATTCGTGCTTCTCTTTCGTGAGGAGGCCTGATGAGTTGTTTATATTGAAGATACTAAATATCTTCACGCCATGGCAGTAGCAGGCCTTGCATCCGGCGCAAGAAGCGGTTTCAAGGCAACGGAAACGCAAGGATGCTCCTCCACCCCAGACCGGCCAGGAGATCGGTTCAAAGCGAAGCACGCAACAGTTGGCTGGCGGAAATTAAATGTAAAGCCAAGAAAAGACGGCAGTTACCGGCGATAGAATCTTATTAAAAGGAAAACTAGTAGTTTTTTTACTATTGACCCGAAGCTTTCGAAGCTGCTTTATTGTAACTCTGTTCCGACACTAGGAATACAAATAGATTAAGCTATACATAGTTAGATATATCTCAAAACAAATATAAATAATATGTACTTCGCCTCCGATAGTTTACATTAAACAAGCAGCCAAGTAATTTTTGGTAGTTTTTTTCTTTTTAAGTCTATAAAAAAGAAAGGCAGTAGTTACAGCATAGTTCACCAATCACTGTTGCCACGCTTTAATCTTATTTAACTCACGACTGGTTGAATTAAACATTAAAGCGTGACAAAATAAAAGGAAATAACAAGGCAGGAAACAATATAATAAAACAAGTAAATTCCCAAGCATTAATTTTACTTTAAACAAATGTACGTCCATAATATGTTCACTCTCTCTTTCACCCTCCGTCTATTTATGGTTGGCCGAGTGCAGCTGTAGCGGATAGAAATGGTGAGCGATGAATAAAGAGGCAATTGCGTGCGTACGGGACCGGGAAATGGTATGTAGCAGAACCGTGTGTGTTACTTTTGGAACAAGGAGACCAAATTGCCTCTGACCGAGCTTCTCCTCGCAAAGCGGACCAGTTCAATATTTAACAGTGTTATCGAAGTAATGTATTACTTGGAAATATTAGTAGAGCTGCCAAATCCATATATTTGACCGTTAAAAAGAGAATCATCTATACACGAATCTAGGTGGTTTCTAATTAATTTAAAAAAAGTACTGCAAGTCACAAGGGCATCGGAACCGGCCTGGTGAGCAACTCCAACTCTTTGGATTTGCAAATGCTCGGAAAGCTTTTGCAAGGAGTTGAGGTGATTCAAATTTTGCACTTGTTTGAGGATAAATTTGATGTCGTACAAAGTTGGAAATAATGTTTTAACAATATCAAAGAAATTGGACTCCGACTCGGGCAGCGGCTTTGAACGTAGTATTTTAACTAGATAGGCAAAGTCGTAGCAGCCGTGGAAGCTTATCCACTTCACCTTGGGATTCAGAATCAAACCGCTCCCGTACATGTACTCACCGAAGCACATAAAGTCTATGCCGTTATTGTGGTGTTTATCAAACTCTATTCCAGAATGACGCAAAAACTGTATAGATTCCTGTGAATATATGTCGTTTTCCATGTCGAATTTAAAGTTAAACTGAAACGTAGAGTGTGTATTTAGGGGAGCCTTCCCGTACTTGTTGCGGAAACTTAGGCCTATTTGTATAACCTTCAACAAGTCTACATTGAATCTTACTGTTTGGTAATAGTACTCGTGAAAGTTGCTTGTTGGACGAACCACTACACCTGGGAATTCAGTGTCTATTGCAACAAACGAATATTCGTCTACTATTTCAGATATTTTGTCAAATGCATCTTTTATGTTGTTCTGCCACACTTCCAATATAACGCCATTTTCCTCCTCAAAACCGGCACATAC
>NW_027125555.1:0-7200 GCF_009792415.1 Cryptosporidium ryanae
TCTAAAGTTGATGGGTTAATGCGCCCCGTTAATTCTAATTACAAATATGTTTTTCGTGTCAATTCGAGCATTGATAGCTTCATAGCTCAAGGCGAAACATCGGGATTGAAAGAAAAGCTTCGTGAAATTGAATCTTTGGTGAATAATGCGAACGATAAGCCCAAATTGATTTATTTAGTGTTTAGTGAGAATGGAGTTGAAACTCAATGTGTGTATCTTGGAGATGGAAGAATATCAAAGTTGGGTGGTAGATCGAATTACTATGCATTTTTGTACAGTGGACATAGTAACAAAGTAAATGCTCTTTCAAGGACAGAATTGAGAGTTATAGAACAAGCTAGAAGAAGATTTATTGAAATGTTGGGAGAACTATCCGAGGAAAGCCTTGGTGAAGAGAGAGTTAAGGAGCTTGCTGCGAGACTTAGAACTTTGGATCTTGTTATTAAAGATGCTGAGGGTTGCAGTGGATGTGGTAGACTTGGCTCAACGTGCAAGAGATGCCCAAGTGTTGTATCTTTCGAAGTTGAACAAGTTTACTATAATTTGGCAAGGGCGAATTCTAGGTACAGCATTTCTATTGAAAGCCGTCTTTCTAGGTTTACAGAAAGAACATCGGTTGCTTCCTTGTTTGTTGCAAGTGATGCCGCTGATAGATTGCCAAATTTCGATAATTCAATTAAAATTAATGGAATTGGTGATATCAACTCTCAGAGCGAATTATCTTTCAGACTTGGCCCCAACTGTTCAGATCTTTCAGAGAAAGATTTAGAATTAGTTGAAAAAATTATTGCATCGTTTAGTTCTTATTTCAGTTTTGGACCCAAGCAAGATTTCGACGAGATATGTATTGCAGTCTCTAAGATGTCAAAGCTAGAAAACACAAACAAAAATAACGACTCCGAGGAACCATCCACCTATTCCATTGATAGTTGTATTATATCTATGGCTCTCTCCCTGGGAAATTTTTATCCAGAATTCATTTCCGAATTCGGAACATTGAGTCCGGAAAATGAAAGTAAGTTAATCGATCTTTGTTCAAATGTTTTAGGGGAAGAAAGTTTAGAGATTAGTTTGCCTCTTCCTCGTTACAGTTTGTCTGGTTCGTTTAGGTCTCCGACAGGTGGGAAGTTGAATGCCGCAGTTTTGCTTTTGAAGTCAGTTTCAGAAGAAGCAGTTGTGTCATCTATTTTGGGGGAAGGTAAATGCTCATATGAAGATCTTTTTAATGGTGGCTGGAAGTTCGAAAGAAAACTCAGGGTTTGGACACGTGTTACGAATGGTAAGGTGCCCATACCAATTATGGTTCGTTTTGGTTTAACAATTGATGGCAAACTTGCCGCATTCTCAATGGAAGAAAGGGACATTATTGGGCATCAGAAGGGAGTTGACGTTCTTTTAACAGACCCCGAATATTGCACATCACACTCAAGTGTTATTGGCGATGAGTGCACGTCCTCGTCAGACATTGATAACCTCAGAGTTACCACTTCTAAGTTTAGAGAGAATGCTCTCGCTGAATTGGAGCAAGCGAGAAAAAATGCTGAGCTAGCAGAACGAAACTCGAAGAGAGCCTCTAGAATTGCTGCAGAAGCTATTGTCCGTTGTGAAGAAGCAACAGAAGACGAGGTCAGAGCCATTGAATTGGCGGATATCGCAACTAAGCTTAGAGAATATCATGACAAAAAACGTGTATTTACTGAGAGAGCTGTTGAATTGGCTAATCTAGAGGAGAGGTTGACAGTCGCTACTGAAAGGAGAGCAGATGCATCGTTGTTGGTGGCGGACGCGTTGGAAAAAGCAACAGAGGCTGAGGCTAGGCGTAGGAAGGCCTCGTTGGATGCCAGGGATGCGGCTATGAAAGCAACAGAGAAAATCAGGAATGCCTTGGAGGTTCAGAGACAACTTAAGTCTAAATTGAGTGAAAAAACTAAACTGAAGTCTGCATATGATTCTGCAGTTGTGGCGGAGGAACGCTTAAAAGCTATTTATGCAGAGGCTCAAGAATCACTCAGAAAGATTATCGAAGAAGAAAAGGAGGCTTCTGAAAAATATTCAAGGGAAATGGCCTTGCTTTTGGAAGAGGAAAGCCGCTTGAAGAAGCTTATTAAAGAAAGCTCTGCTCAACGCAAGAGCTTGTTGGTTAAATTGGCAGACTTTAACGCAATAATTAGTGCCAAGTATGATGAATCTATTATAACCAGGGAGAAGTTAGCAGAGAATATTAGGGCTAGAAGGGATGATTTGAAGACCAGGAAAGCTGAACTTGATGCGGTTCTTAAGCTTTCTGGAGAGAAATCAACAGAGTTAATGACGGTCTCGTCCACCATTGACGAGTATGAAAAAGTTCTCTCGGAAATGAGACATTTAGCTAGAAAGAATGAAAATGCCTTAGTTGACTCTTCCAAGTACAACGAAATGACTGTTAAACTTGACGGACTAAAGAACGTCTTTGAGTCATTAACGAAGAGACTTGAAACCTTAGCATCAACCCAAAAGGAGATGGATGAGATAATAAAGACCAAAGAAAAGGAACTAGATATACTGGTTTCCGGAATGGAGGCTGTTGAAGATAGAATCTCCAGATATGAATATCTAAAGGTCAAGATTGAGGAGAAATCAAGGGAGGCTGCTGAACTTTTCGCAAAAGAGGCAATTCTTTCTGAGAAGCTTTTGGAAATCGAAAGAACACGAAAGAGGAAGACACTTGAGCTTGAAAAGTTGGCTGCCGTCCAAACTTCCGCAAAGTCTGATATATCTTCAACATTAGCTGCCAGAGGTGCGGCTCTAGGTACAGTGAGGGCCTCATTGAAAGAAATTGGGGAGGCGAGGAAGGAAAATGAAGCGTTGACCAAGGAATTTAGAAACAAATTCATTAAGTCATCAGAGGAGGTTGAAGAATCTATGGCTGAGCTTGAGGAAATGGAGAAACTGGTATGTAGTGCCATCAACGAAGAGGAATGTAAAGGAAAAGATCTTAGGAAGAAGGTAGAGTCTGCGAACTCATTAAGAGAGGAAGAGCTGGTGGCTCTCTCAATCTATGATGATATTTCCTCTGCAGAAGAGCCAGAACCTCCTAAAACACCAGTTATTCCGAAATACAAATTAGAGGAAACTGAGTAAACTCTCTATATTAATGAATGTTACTTATATGTTATATTTGTAGATACATAAATTGGATAATATGGGATCTTGGATGGTAATATGTAGTCATTTATATGGTTATTACGATATTAAACCAGTCACTAAAAATTTAAGAAAGAAAAGAATAAAAAAGCGAGAATTACTTTGGTCTGATTTTTTAACTGCTGATAGTGATATTTTTGGATTTGTAATTTATTTTTGTTTTCTTTCAATTATTGTGTGGCACTATCATGAATTTTGTAGGCTAAAAGGCATTAGGACATTCATTAGAGGAGTTTGCATTAGTGACAGGTATATTTGGGTGTTTATTAGTATCTTGGAGTTCCAAGCAGTATTAGTGTTTTCTTTTTTATATTAATATCACAATAAAATTAGTAGCAGTAGTAACTTATTATTAAGATTTCCCTTTTTTCAAGAACTTAGCATTTTTAACTGTAAATATGCATTTACTTTGTAGTACTAGTTGAATGAATCATGTATCTATTAGTGACTCAGATTTATGAATAGAGGGTAACTAGGAGTAGAGAGGAGAAAGTAAATAGTCATTCTCGTGATTTCGTAGACAATGCTAACTGCAAGCAAAACTGGCGCCACAGCATTTTTTCTTTTTAAAAGATCATTTATTTTGTACTTTAGGAAATATATTTGTGAAATACTTGAACAGAATAAAATAGTCATAAGGTAGTTATAATGCTTACTAGAAGTGGAAGTATAAACTGTTGAGGAGTTATGTACAGTTTTGAATTCCTTTGTTCCATTTTAGAATGTGTGCTAATGGAGGTTTTCTGTGGCTTTTGGAAAACATGTTTAATAAAAAGATTATTTGGAGTAAGGAAGGCATGTGAAAGGATAACAGTTTCATCAAGAATAAGAGGAGGGTATATGCGCGAAGTTTTGATGATAACGACTATATCGTTAATTTTCGTAATTTTTGTAAAAGGGATGGATTTGGATGGAGAGAAAAGCAAAGTTAGCGCCGAATTAAAGGGCGATGTAGAAAATATAGGAAAAAATGTCATATTTACAGAAAAATTTTATTTGAAACATCTGCCCGAGGTCCTGGAAAAAGATGAGAGTTTGGAAGATCTGAACGTTATGGAGAGTGGAGATGTTAGTGTATTGCCGGATGATGATTTATTCTCTCCAGATTTGAATGCTAGAACAACAACACGTTATTCAATGGAATTAGAGAAAGAAAAAGATGAGAAAGAATCGATTAAAACTGGTGCTTATCCAGTGCATGCTGAACTTTCATATATTGATGATGAGGATATAGATTACGATTATAAAAACACTGATGATATAGGAAAAGATGTTGTAAGAAAGTCTCAAGTAACTGAAAAAGATAAAGAGCCTGGAGAAGATGAACAAAAGAGACTTCTTGAATATGACACTGAGGAAAATAGAAAGTTGCTTAAGTTGAGAAAAAAACGCGGATACAAAGATATAGCTTTTGGACCACAGGCTGAGCATTTGACCATGACAGATATATTTGGTGAAACAGGAAATGAGTCGAGAGACCCTTTAATGAAAAAGTACGGGCTAGAGTCTTATGGATTTGATGAGGATATGGAGAATTTGGAGGAAGCATGGGGTTCTGTTGTATTCCCATCTAAATTTAGGGATAAAAAGGTTTGGGGTTATGATAAAGAAGGCAGACCAATATATTCAGAAAAGAATTGGATTAAAGCATTGTTAAGTGGAAAAGTAGAAGCGGACCGTAAACTAGCTGGAATAGGTGCAAGTGGCAAACCAGATAGTAAAAAACTTGAATATAGTTTTCCACAAAAATATTATGGTGTTGATGGATTTTTGGATAGTCTTGGAATATGTAGTATGAAGTCTTTGTTAGATAAATATAAGAGTTATATTGACAATTTAGGCAAAGGAAGGAAAACTACTAATCACGGGTTTGGATCATTTAATAAACGTAAAAACAAAAAGAATAAAGGACCTGAGATAGATAGACCGGATATTGATTTGAATAAGAGGCATCTTGGACAAGATAAGCAAACAAATTGGAAATTAAGGTATAATATGATGGAAAAAGAAGAGGCGGATAAGTTAGCGAACGATTTAGAGGGTGTGGAGGATTTAAAGGGAGTTATAGAGGTGCTTAACTTGAAAAACCCGTCAACAGAAAGAAGAGATGCTGAAGCGGTGTTTAGGGAGTATTACACATCTGAGGGAAAGTATAAGGAGAACATTAATGACTCATCTGACAATGTTATAACACTAGATGTTGAATTGGCACTTCCGACCATTAATAAATCCAAAAGTAAAAAAAAAACATTATGTGGTTGGAGAGAGGCATTATTTGATCAAGCAATTGATAACTTGGGCAAATATGATCCAAGAGCAAAGAAGTACGGAACACAGAGAGGAAATGATGAGATAAAAGGTATTCCTCCAAGTAGAATAATAACAAATTTGTCTAGTGAAGCATTGAGAAGACCCGAAACGCACCATACCTTTTATAATGCCTATAAGGGAATGAAAAATCTTTTTTTTAACCGTCTGGAAAAGAAATACAGGCAATATGTTTCTGAATTAGTAGAATTAAGATCTAAAGACCCAACATATAACGAAATGATGAATTTGGCCAATGTATATGAAAATCGTCAGGAATGGCTAAAGATATTTCATAACCCATGGTTGTTTATTCCAAAAGGCATAGTTTTTTCGGAGGAGGTAACGAAAGAGCAATATAAGCCATCTGATGAGAATGAATATGAGAAAGAGTTATTGGCTTTAGAATTAGATTCAATACCAACAAGAAATATTGATATATTTATGGAGCAACATTTAAAGGGTGATGTATTGTTTCCAGATGAAGTTGAGTCACAGGAACAAAAAGAAGCCATGTTTAGGAAGATTATGAAGGAGACAGCAATATATAATGAGAAGCAAGACTATAAGCTTCCACATAGAGCTAAAAGGTCTAAAAACAGATTACCTATGAGTGGCTCATACAATCCAACTGAAGCTATTAGGAAGAAGGAGGAATTAAATAAAAAAACATTATTAACAGTTAAAGGTCGTGTGGTCGCCACTCCGACTGAGAAACAAATGATAAAGGTATTTGAAAAAGATGCGAAGAAAACAATGGAATCCAAAACCGGTAAAAGAGAGTTAGACAGGAAGGTTGTAAATAGTATTATATATAATTCTGATAAAGAAGGGCCAGATGATGTTCGGAAAACCTTCACTTTTGGAACTAAAGTTAAAAAACAATCTGGTTTTAGTGGTGAAGAACATCTTAATGATGAACACATTTACAAGGATGAAGGTAGGGGCCCTAGAAATATAGAACCTCCCTTTTCGACCACTGCTGTTTCCGTCATTAAACCAAGACAAAAAACAGCATTTGACCAAATTTCAAAAAATTCTGAAAGTAGTTAATGAAATATTAATAATGATAATAATATGATCAACATACATAGTGGGTATATTAGTTAAAGAATTAAAACCTAACGCTCTCATACATATTAGTACCAAATATCATAAAACATCAAAACAAGATGGAAAGGTGAATGATATCTAACGTACATACACAATGTTTGGAACATGCATACTCGTGAATTGTGTACGTACAATGTGATATACTTGTGTGTTATGAAATTAGATACAGGAAAAGGTATAAACAAAATCAGGTAATAATCGCAATTGATGTTTCGGTGAAAAAAGAAACATTTCGGCAATTTAATTAAACTAGATAATTAATATTTGGATTATGAGTTTGAAATGGAGGCCGAGTAATATAGTAAGGTAACATTTTTTCTTTTAACAAGTTGAGAATTGTCTTATTCTTTTATTCCACATTATTGTCAGTACTTTTATCGGTTAGTTTTAGTGTGTGAATTTTCAGAACTATATTTTCGAGTCTGAATATTCGGTTATGGTTGGATTGATCTCTATTTTCCAATAAGGCGCTAGGCGAGAAACTTACATGATTTTTTTTATCGCCGTGACAATAAGATATAATATATATAATCATAACTCTATATAGAGTCTAACAAACAAATAAATATGGTTGGTGGATAATGTAAGTTTTTGTTT
>NW_027125550.1:0-19042 GCF_009792415.1 Cryptosporidium ryanae
ATAAAGTTGAGAGACACGGAGTTGATGACGATGAATTTGGTAGAAAAAAAAATTTCGAGTCTGCAGAAAGAGTGCATAAAAAAGAGGGAGACAAAGAATTAAAAGTAGGAAACAAACACGAGCATATTATGAACAAAGAAGACGATACCGAATTATTTAGAGAAACTGAGGAGGAAATGTATGGATACAGAACACATACCCGTTTGCAGGTACAGCCAGCTTGCATAGAGAATGGCCGACTAAAACCCTATCAGTTAGAGGGTCTAAACTGGCTGATTAATTTGTATGAGGGAGGACTGAATGGAATACTGGCGGACGAGATGGGTTTGGGAAAAACGTTTCAATCAATATCGCTAATGGCATATTTAAGGGAATACAGGAAGATAAAGGGTTTGCACTTGGTACTATCCCCTAAATCCACAATAGGAAACTGGATGAATGAGATAAAAAGGTTTTGTCCGAGCATAAATGCGGTAAAGTTCCTGGGAAATGGAGAAGAAAGAAGCGAATTAATGAACTCGACGTTAGTTAACGTAGACAATAGAAATTCACCAAATGGGACTTGCGACGTAATTGTGACTTCATATGAAATGCTGCTCAAGGAGAAGTCGTGGTTTATGAAAAGAAACTACCACTCTGTGATAATAGACGAGGCACATAGAATAAAGAACGAAGCATCTAAGTTAAGTCAGACCGTAAGGATGTTGAAAACTCAATTCAGACTTTTGTTGACCGGAACTCCACTGCAAAACAGTTTGCGAGAGCTGTGGTCACTGTTAAATTTTTTGTATCCGGAGATATTCACATCGTCATACGAATTCGAGGGCTTGTTTGAATCCCAAAATAAGGAGGATGAGAAGACTATTATTGGCAGGTTCCACAAAATATTGCGTCCATTTATGCTTAGGAGGGTAAAGTCAGAAGTTGAGATAGACATTCCACCTAAAAAAGAGATATTGCTGTACGTACCACTTACAAATATGCAAAGAAATTTATACAAAGACTTGCTTTCTAAAAATGTTGATGCATTACAGGAGAAAGAGGGAGGTAAATTGAGGCTTATTAACCTTGCAATGCAACTAAGAAAGGCGTGTAACCACCCATACTTATTTGATGGTTACGAAGATAAGACTGTTGATCCCTTTGGCGAGCATGTTATTGAGAATTCTGGAAAAATGATATTAATGGACCGTTTAATTAAGAAATTGATCAAAAACGGCAGTAGAATATTAATATTCAGTCAAATGTCAAGAGTTTTGGACATACTTGAGGATTATTGTTATATGAGGAAATATCCATACTGTAGAATAGATGGCAACACATCTGGAGACGATAGAGATAAACAAATATACGACTTTAACAAAGAGGGAAGTAATAAACTTGTTTTTTTGTTGTCAACAAGAGCCGGTGGCTTGGGTATTAATTTGGCCACTGCGGATATTGTTATTCTCTATGATTCAGATTGGAATCCACAAGTAGATCTTCAGGCTATGGATAGAGCTCATAGAATTGGGCAAAAAAAGCCTGTATTTGTATTTAGACTGTGTCATGAGCACACAATTGAGGAGAAGATCATAGAACGAGCGAATTTAAAGCTTCAGTTGGACTTTGCTATTATTCAACAAGGGAGACTTAAGGGACCAGGAGCCAGCGGAGCAGGAGGCTGTGGCGGTTTGCCCTTGTCCGTGGAAAACAACTCAAACGTTCTTTCTAAAAACGAACTGATGAATATGATACAGTATGGTGCCAACGAGATATTAAAGACTACAAACGTAAATATTACAGATGAAGACATAGAAGCAATTATATCAGGTGGCGAGAAGAGAACAGAGTCTTTGCAAATGAAGGTACAAAAACACATCCAAGGTTCCTTGCTAAACTTTAGTTTAAATAATCACACTCAAGGAAGGGACGGTGTTGACAAAAGGCACACATCTGGAGACGGTGCTGGAAATCAGTCTATAAACTCGCTTTATGAATTTGAGGGAATAGACTATAATGAAATACAAAAACAGCAAGACAGACAGGCGTGGGGAAAGATATCAATAGAAAAAATAGATCAAGAACGTGAGGAGAGGAGAAGAGGAAGAATGGAGAACTATACATTAAAATTAATAAACAAATATATAAATAAACAAAGCAGTTTGAGGGGACTAGATAAACTTCCACAAATGTATGAATGGCAGTTTTACGATAAGAAACGAATTATGGAGTTGCATAACAAAGAAGCCAGATACTTATCTGAGATAAATTCAGGTCTTGTAAAGTTGTCTCAGAAGAGTCATATGGTGTTTATAGATGAGAATTCCCTTTTGATACCGGAAACTGACATTCCTTTGAGTAATAGTGAGGTCAAAGACTTAACTATTGAGGAAAAGGAGGAAAAAAAGAGACTTATTCAAGGCGGATTTAAGAACTGGACAAGAAAAGAGTTTAATTTGCTTTTAAGAGCGATCGAGTCAAAGGGTATTGAAAATATTTCTGCTATATCTAATTATTTTCCAAATAAGGACAAGAAAGAGGTCGAGGAATATGTAAGTGTGTTTATGGAAAGAGGTCCGGAAGAGCTTACTGACTGGAATAAATACATTAAGCGAATTCAATCTAACAAGGAAGATTTAAGAAGGAAACAGGAATTTATTGAAATAATTAAGAGAAAGCTTTCTCAGTACTGCGATCCATGGACGGAGTTGGATCTTGAGAGCCTAAATATATACAGTAAACAGGGGAAGAACATGAATTTTACTCCTATTGAGGACAGATATATTCTAAACTATACGCTCATATTTGGGTATGGCAACTGGGACCAAATACTTTCAGCAATTAAAAATGACCACATTTTTAGTTTTAATTGGTTTATTAAAACAAGAGATGCAAACGATATTTACAAAAGAGTAGACTATATTATTAAAGCTATTAAAAGAAATGAGTTAAACAAAACTTCTAACAATCAACCTGAACACGTTTCTGCGAACGATAAATCGGTGAACAGCAGTAAGGCTGAAGCTCCAGTTAATAACGTTAAATGTGGAGTTGAGGACAAGATCATTCAGCCGAATAACGGATTAATTTCTGAGCAAAACTAAGTTAGAAGTGTTTTTTTAATTTGTTTTCAAAGCTTGATCCTGTAAGAAACAAAAAAATTGCTTATTTTGAATGATTTATAAATATTATGTGCTCGAATTTTATAAACGTTTTAATTCGTGAATCTACCTAGCAAATCTTTGTAGTCGCATTTAAATTCATTCAATCCTAAGTCTTTGTTTATCTTGTTGTGAAAATCGCACATCCACAATACAAAGTCTCTCCTATTGTCCAGTCTAAACACAGTTAATTTTCGTTTCGTATCATTTACGTTTGAAATTTAGGTACACTTTATATTTATCCTAGCTTAAAATAAAAAGAAACTTACTTTGGGGGAAACGCCTTAATTAACTTTTTCATGCCGTTTCTACAGGTTTTACACGGATAAACTTCTGAAAAATCCCTTATCCAGTCGCCATATTTCTAGTATTTAGGCAAAATTACAAAATTAAATTTTGAATTAAAAAGTTTTTATAACATTTACAAATGACAATTTTTTGTGTTATTTTTAAACAAAGTGTGTGTTATGATAAACTTTATAATTTTGATTCCAAAAGCAACATACCTTTTTTATAATATCGTCTGGATTTTCCGGGTACCTATTTGCCATGCTATGTAACTATATTGATATATATAAAGTAAAATCCAATTTCGAAGTGACTTTTTAAATAACTTACATAAAGCCATGAAGCTCTTCCTATTTCTCTAATATTCGGAGGCCTTCCTCGATTTTTATCTCCCGAAATGACTTTGTTTTCTGAACCACTCTATTATATTTAAATTAGCAAAAGTGTTGAGTTATTGCATTTACTTTACGTCTTCATCTGCATGTGAAATATACTGAGCCTGGAAGGGCACTCAAATTGTTTCAATTTATTTTAATGTGGAAAGAAAAACGCCTCGAACCAAAAAAACATTTTCTTGTCAGACCCAGACTCAGACGAAATAGAGACGAAATGAAAAAAACTTACTATCACATATTCGTTGCAACTCTCCTCCACACATCGTTCATTAATCCTCTTCCAGAGAAACATTTAAACAATAAACAAATTAAAAATTGTAATAGGAAGAAAGTATATATATCTATCCACAAAAAAAGAAAGAAAAAACTTTAATATCCTCAATTGCGTCTTGCCCGACAAAATTCTCATAAATTGCAGACAACAGCTTCAACAACATACTTTACTTGCATCCACAAAAATACTTTAATCAAAGCTAGTAGTGCATCAGTACCTACTTTGCGGCTTGAATTGGTGATTTTTCGCTTTGAAGTATTTGATATGCAAATTTATTCATTTAAGATCAGTGTTGGCGCCATTTCGATACCTCCCATAGTCTTTAATGGATATGGTTGATTACAGAAAAAATTAATAAAACAACTCGTGCGTATTGAGAAGTGATCAGGGAATTCAGCATAGCACGCTGCAAGATTACGATACAGAGCTAAATAAACCTATGTAGTTTTACTTCCACGAGATGCCAACATATGTACCTTAATATGGAAAGAGATCATAAATATGGCGCCTTTGTCTGGTTTCCAGAAAGTAAATACAAAAATTACAGGGAGAAAAAGTGTAGGTTGGTATATAGTCAATTAATTAAACAGATTTTTCATTAGAGAGTTGATAAAACAGACAGAGTTTTATTATTTCAGTACATGTGTTCATACTAATGTAGCAAGTACTAATAAGTTTGCGAAATAGAATTGGCGTTATTATTCATTATATAGCAAGGAGAGCGAACAAAATATTATTTAGTTATAAAGAGTTGACATTTTTTTTATAAGCAGAAATGAATGAACTGGAAGCAGATACTACTCAAAATGACTATATTTTTGAATTTAAGGTAAACTGCCTAACAAACGGTCACCTAAAGACTATTTCACTTTTATTGATGATCATAATATCAATAGTAGACGTTTGTAACGAGAATCCGAATTTTTCTTATTTCTCGAAGACACTTCTCAAATACATTGGTCTCTGGTTGAGTTTCTCGGTATTTTTCTTTTTCTATATTCTTGGGAGAAACTTTTACTTTAGTTCTCCTTTTAAGTTCCGTCACGTTTTATTTTCAAGTATATCTAAATACTTCCCACTGTTTATGTGCATTCTTTTTGGTGTATTTCCAGTATCAACGTATTTTCTTCCAGAGCTTCCAAAATGGACATCCAGAGGTGTCTATGTTGATGACAACATAGGTTTTAAGAGATTTTATGGTTTATATATTGATTATATGAAATATTCTTTATCGTCAAACTTCCTGCGTTCCAAATTAATAAATGCAATCATGTTTTGGATATCAATACCTTTAATTAAAATAATACTATTTCCTATTGCAGTCTCAATCCTTTGTTCTTCCCAGAAGATCAGGAATATGAAGGAACACGCTCCAAATGACTCTTCACTTTCAAATAATGAAATAAATGACGCTCTGCTGTTGGACAAAGAAGAACTCAAAACTCATAGAATTGTGAGAAAAGAAAGTCATCTTAGGGAATTGTACGAAGAATTAGAGAATACTCACTCCTTCTCAAAGAGATTTAGATTTTTTACAATTTTATGGACAAACATTCTTTTTATTTTTTTTCATTTATTTATAGTCGCAATTAACAATGGTAGAGCTATTCAAGTCACTTATCCTCTAAGACTATGTTGGGTATATATACTCTGCATACAGCTATTTGGTTTTGCAGATTTACTTACATCACTTGTTCATAATTACAATACATGCATCATATTTCACATATTTATTGGGGCTTTTGTTTACATTATTCCATGTTTATTTACATATGACAAGAATCACGTTGTCGCAAAATTTTACTCATACTCTTGTTTTTTTATATTCGGTGTTTGGGACTCGTCTTTGGAGTTCATAACAGGAAAAGGTTCTATCCATCATTTTAGATTCTCAACCTTGATAAAAATTTTAATTGGCAGCATAGTCATATACTCTATTGCAACAGGAAGTAAATTACTTTGGCTTTACGATGTATACTACAATTCAGAAATGACACCTAGACTTGAAAATATTGGTTCTCTTGGAATTGCCATTTCTACATATTATTTATCAAACAAGAAAACAATATTAATTAAAAGAAGATATAAGTGGATTGACAAACTTAGAAGCAAGTTCTCAACTGACCCGGCCGTTTTTTTCTTTTTAAACTTTATTCCATCGAAAAAAACTTTGTGGGAGGTACTTAAAAAGGATTCGTTCAAAGTTCTGGCATTTGTACCTATTGTCACTTCTGTGATTGTTTATATTCAAACAGAGAAGTTCCTTTTTGGTGCATTTGAGTCATTTTTAACAGTACTTTTCTTTTCGCCGACTATTTGTATATTATTAATGAACATTCCACAAATTTACTCCCATGTTTCAAGCTTACTGAAATAGATCATTATCCTACTAGCAATTACATCTCTTTTAATTATTGTTTTTATTATTTATTTTCCACTAGAATAATTTTGTGACTGTTTCTCCCACCAAATTTTATGATAAAGTTGGTGTTATACGTATACTATGATTTTTTTGGGTATGAATACATGTGGGTATATTCTCGTTACAATTATTAACCAAAGTAAATGGTCATCTCAAGATAATAACAAAAAAAAAGTAATTGTAGTTCTGAGCTGACTTCAATAAGTGCTAAAGCATATTTGGAATATTCACGCAATTTAAATTCTTGAAACAGGAATATTTAGTTACTCAATTTATATGTAATTATAGAACATACTTATTGTGGTTCCTGATTTTAAGAATTATATGCACTATCCTTTTTTTGTTTAGAAATTACTTTTGAATTAAATAGAATTTACATAATATCTATTTTACAGTACTTGATTAGATGTACATATTAATTGAACATCATGACTCATTTTACACAGGAAATTTGACCTTGAAAATTCCTTTTTCCTATTATAAGAGCTTTCATATTAATTGATGGAAGAAACAACCTTAAACTAAAATACAGTACTATATCTTTCAAATAATAGTCTGTTATATATATAATTTGATATTTTTTGAGTCAAATAAGCAATAAATAGTTATTTGTGTAAATATACAATTAATACTGTTTTGAATGCTTATATATCGACAAAATAGAAAATTTAGAAACATAAGATGATTTATGAATACCGGTTGTTGTAGTAAGAAACCCTGACATTGTCATTTTCAATATTAGTATGAAGAAAATGAGGTTTTATTAAGATTATTTGATATGCAATTTCTTTGAAATAAATTTAGTAACAAAATGAATTAGGTTTAATAAATTAAAATTAGAGAATTTATAGCAAAAACTAATTTTTGTGTATAAAAGATTAATATTAAATCTCCACTGAAAAAAAATATTTAACCTAGTTTCTGATTAATTCATTAGATAGCCGTTCTTAATGGCATGTTTTTTGCTTCAGTTTATTTAAAAATAACTGAATCACTTTTAAATATATCTATTGCAAGCAGGAATTATAATTTAAGGGAAAAATGTGCAGTTTTATTTTTAATTGTTCCATTTCATAAATTGTTTGAAAAAAATTCATCTATTATAGGTAACTCTAAAACAAATAACCAAACACATTATTTCGATATTTATTTCCGGGTTACAAAAAGGTTAATCTTTTCCGAAGCGTTTATATTTAATACAAGTGAGGTATGGTGCTATTAAATGTAAGTTAAATTCTAAAAATACTTGAGCAACATCCCTATGTTCCAAAACAGTTAAAATTAGTTGAATTATACAAGCACAAAGTAAAATTAAATGGAGTAAAGTTAATGATTGTATATAATTATCAAAAAAGAGTTAAATAACAATTCCAAATGTTAATATTGCCATAACCGTGGCCGAACAAATCTAAAAACTTGATTAAAAGCCGTATTATATTTATTAACTTAAATTATTTATGTCGTTTCATATCTTTTATTCATGGTTTGCTTCTTTAATTATTAATTCTTCCGCTTCATTTGTCATATAATCTGAAATTTCAAGATAGTACAATGACACAAAATATGGAAGTTTGTATTTAACATACATTTCTCTTAACCATATTACTAATGTAAGATCTAATAATTCAACTAAGTCACATATATTCTCAAAATCACCCTCTTTATTTTTTTCAGACTCATTAGATTCGAGTTTCTCTATTATTTCATTTGACAAAACAGATTCCAATTCATCTATTATATCAGAACTGTCAATACTTTCACTTAATTCTTCTGTATGTGTTCTGCTTCTTGTTTCCATTTTTTACATAATTTATTTTTGACACAAATATAATATATTTAAAGTCTAATTCAACATTTTCTTTTTTAAATATACGCTAATTTTTTAATGTTTCTCTCTTTAGTTAATCAATTTAAGTCTCACATTCACCTTTCGCTTTAAACATGCGACGAGTACACTAGTTATGTGGGATTCCAATATTATGTCGGCAAAACTTCAAATTATTTGTGGTTCTTCTATTTATCAAATAATATAAGTAAATTGAGTTGTTCCGTTTCAACTAATTATTTTATCCTGAACTTTTTTTACTTGCATGTTTTCCCGCCAAAGCTGAATTTATTTTACATGTAAAATAAGTGTTCACAAACCCGTAGTACAATGTGTACTATGTAAGAAAATAATGTTATGACAAAAAATCTGAGATAAATAAGTGTAAATTTCTAGATTTCAGAATTGGATACATAGGGTTTGAACTAATATGTAATTAGTACTAATTTCCCTCTGGTTTGTGCTTTCTCTTTTGTTATACAATTGCCTTTTTGTTGTGTTTGTTTTAGTTTAGATATCACAAAATAACATACTAATTTAAATGAACCACAAAAAAGAAAGGATGATAACTGTAGAAGTATTAATAGAATGAACGTGGCAATGCAGTCATTTATTTTAAAAACTCAAAAGTACTTTTTTAAATGTTTCGAACGACAAATAAAAGCAATAATAGTCAGATAGAGGTTTAGTTTAAAAGATTATTACATTTGAGAGTGGCGCCAAGGATTTTTCTGATCATGTAAAAATAATGCGAATTAAAAAAGAATAGAAAGGTGTACAAAGTAAGACATATCATCACTCCTGATCGGGCTAAATTAATATTAAAATTAGGTTGTGTATCGTATTATACAAGTGCTTTTACTTTTTTTTGAATTTTTTGCCTCTAAATGAGAAGAAGTGAGTCTAGTTCTGCAACAAAAAGGAATAATGGCAGACGAAAATCGTCATTTGCCGGAGGAAGGACTGCATCTGCAAGTATGATAGGTTTGTTAACACTGAAGAGCTCAACTTCAATTGCGGATGCAACCAAGAAAGAAAAGTCTGGTTGGTCTAAGTTATTTTCTCCTTTATCGTTTGGATTTGAGAAAAAGGAAAGAGAGAATTCAGGTTATAGTTTGTCCAGGAGAAGAACACGCGATTACAGCAGATCATGTCCAAATTTTCAAAGAAAGGGTTCTTTAAGGCCGAGTTCGAGTATGCAAATTAGAGAAGAAAGTAGAAGAGCAAGTTTAAGTGCGGGAATGAGCGAATGCTCATCGAAAGAGCATAATTCGTTTGAAAGAACTGATATTAGAAGTTTGACTAAAAGTGTATATAGTAACGACGATATAATAGGTATTGACGACTTATCAAGTACTGTATTTGAACCTGTAATAGCATCTAATATATTTACAAATAATATTGGTTTTTCAAGAGTTCAAGCATTTTCAGGAAAAGAAGCAGGAATGATAACTAGTAAAAATAATCAATATGGAAGAATAGTAAGCAATAGGTTTGAAAATAATGGTTCATTTGATTACAGCAATTCAGCGAAAGGAGATGGATCTAATAACACATTTGCAAATAACGTACAAATATTAAGATTTCACGACGGTATTACAGGTAAAACATATAAGAGCAGGACAATTAATGACAAAGATGTAAAAAAGTCTTTGGATTTTGAAAGAAATTATATAGAAATAGATTCGAATACGAAAGTACAAATGTTTAATAAGGATGAATATTCCGTAAATAGAAACACATGCGTAAAAACTAGTTTAGAAAACGACAACGTTGTTCAAGGAGACATTCCCTATTGCGATACCATTTTATATTTAGATAACCCCAAACCTGTTAGAAATAACACTTGTTTTTCAGAACTTCACGACAGATGCATTTATACATACAGTGACAAACGTAAAGACTCATTTGTCAGAAATAACAGTTCAAATCAAACTGACCATTAGTAGTACGAAGTGAACAATTGAGTTATTTCTCAACTATACTGGAGATTTATTAAAAAAAACAAACAGATATAAATTTTATATACTGATTAATGATTATCTGCTAACTACGTGTAATTTTCAACAACCACAAACGATACTGAATCACAGTATATAAAATTATTCTCTACTTAGTTGTTCACAATAATTTAATTTAAACGACTTGTATACCTACTTTTTCATCTTCACTGTAATTACTATTTTATTAAACCTTATGAATTGTGAAGTTAGTCAGAAAACACACATTTATACATGAACATTGGTTTCTAAATAGGTAACTTGATAACACCTTTAAGTTGTTGCATAAAGGCAGTTGCTTTAAGAATTTTCTCAATTCTGTTTGTCCAGGACTTCCTGGATTGCTCTGAATTTTCTGGAATTCTCCATTGATACCCCCTTCCATTCCTGTTATTTCCATAAGAAACAATTGTGAATGTTTTATCGTCGTTATTTGATATATTTAGACTCCACTCTGCTACCTTAAAATTAATAACACCAAGAGGGTTTTTTCCTCTTATTCTAGACTCCTTTGGAGACAGAAAGTAATGCATCTCGCAATTGTAAATCTTAACCCATCTTAATTTGTAACCCCAAGACCAAGAGTTCTTTCTTTCTAAAGGACCCTCATATACAAGTTCATTTGCTTTTCTTACAAAACTCTTAATCCTTTCTAACTCTTCTTTAGAATATAAATTTAATATTTTTTCAATTGATCTTGATATTGGTCTTTGAATGGTGTTTGAAATGTTTTCCATTGTGTAGGCATGTGAATGGTAATATGGTTTGGAAACGTTTCCGTTCTTGTTGATTCTATAAAGAACCGAGTCTTTTATATCACAATTTTGAATTCCACTTTCTAACATTCTTGCAGAGTTTGAAAAGTCCTCGTTATTCACAACACTCACATTATTTGAATCTGCTCTTGAACGGTCAGTGTGACTTCCTCTTCTATTAATGTCCTTCAGAGCTTTATTCTCAATGTTTTTAATCCTATCAGAGACAGTGTCATCCCTAAAAAGGGAGTCGTTACTTAATATTCTCCTACCTTTAAATTCAGGAATATTTTCATCTAATAATGAAAGTCTCGGAATAACTACACTTAACTTTGGGCTTTTAACATTATCTCCTTTACAGTCTAATTCAGCATGATCATATTCACAGGTTTCACATTCAATTCCTTCACTCCCGTCTTCTTCATCTTTCTTACCTGCTATTTTATTATGACTACTATCTTTTAATTGAAAGCTGTCTTCTTTTCCCGAAACTACTGAGTTAGGGGATGAGTCTGTATTATAATAAGTGCTTGGGGTTTGCTTTGTCCCTGGTGAATATGTGTCATTTATATTATCTCTTTTTTCATCATATTTTTTCACATCCCAAACCGAACCACTACTTTTTTCATCATTATTCGCTGACTTTAATATTTCCATAGCACTGTTCACATTTTCCTCTATTAGGTTACCTATTAAGCCCCTTTTTTTTATATTTGACGCACTCTTGCATTTTTCGTGAGTGTAAATTGACTCTAATCCTTTAACAGTACTGTTGTCATTACCTATGTTGTGATCATTTAAAACACACATTGTATCAGGACTACCCATTTTATATTTCATTATCGGTTTTTTAATTTTCCCAGACATTTTTTCTTCAAATGCCATTTTGGCAAATTTTGAATCTTCCTCGTTCGGATCAGGTGCAACATAATCTATTATCTTTGAAAGTGGAGATATTATATCTTTGGCATCTGAGTACATCATATTAAATACTTGACCCCATGTTATTTCTTCCTCTTCCAATAATATTGCTTCTTTTGTCTTTGAATTGTCCTCAAACTTCCTATTTCCATGATCTTCTTTATATTTTCCCACTGAAATACCATGTTCCTGGTTTATTAGGTAATTATTTATATTATTCACATTTGCATGCATATTTGTACTTAAATTAATAGCTTCATTACCGCCATTACTAATGTAGTGACTGTTTGTACTCATAATAGTTGATTTGTTTCATCAAGCTATTTATTTTAAAACAAAGTCAGTAAACTTGATATTAATGTAAACATGTAACCTTATATTATTCTTACACTAAAAAATCTCTAATTTTGCATATTCAAATTGCAAAATTAACTAGCGAATTTCAGAGCTTTTATCTGTTTATATATATTACATTAACTATAAAAAGGAATGTATTAAAAAGCAACAATGTACATATGATGGTCAGCGTATTAAGTTTATATTTGGTACTGGCAATTAAATCCAATATCACAAAAAGTCTGATAAATCGTCTTTCTTTTTTTTTGCTGAGATATGTATCAGAGGTTTAAAATAAACTTGAGAGAAAAACCCTGAAAATTCAAGTTTTCTCTACTTAAACTTTACTTATTTCCACAAGTGCACAAATAACGCTCATAACATTAAGTCTGGTCTTCTGATAAATGTAAAACTCCTCTCAAATCATGATAGTACTTTATATTTACACATGTAAAAAAGAAAACAAATACATTATATTCCTACTCAATGCCACAATTTACTTAAATAAGGTCATCTTATTTGTGTTATTTTGGGCGGTAGTCAGGGTAATATACCGGCATTTAAAGCGGGTAGCATCATTTTTCCAACTTTATACAGTGAACATGCATGCATGCAATTGAAACATATTGGCGGGGCCTAGTAATCAACGACAAAAAAAAATTGCTAGATACAGTTAGTAAATGAAGAATAATGTGGTCATGTTCAGAATAATAAGTGAGTGCACAAGTATCCTGGTTAAATGATGTAATTTAGTTTTTAAACATGACGATAATGGCCGTTTTTTTTCTTCTTTTGGAACACTTAATCGACATTGTAATACAAAATATATATTTATCATATGCCTCAAAATGGCAATCTATCGAAACACTAATTCAAAAAACTACGTACACCTTTAGATTAAACTATGTTCATCTCACTGAAAGCCAATATTGAGCTGTATTTGTGTTGGAATTGTGATCGGTAAGATTATTAAGAAACTATTTTAGAATATAATTCATAATGCAAATAATTGCATTCTTCTTATTTTATTATCTAATTCAAAGAATTGTATCTCTTTTTGATAAATCCCATTCTCTTTCTGAGTTTCTTAATCTCTAATTGCTCAAGGCTACTCTTGCTCTCTTTGCACCTTCCCCTTTCACACTTTGGCGATGATTTTCTTGCTTGTTTGAAAATAGACAAAAGTCTTTCTCCTGGAGAGGCAACAACTTCAGGGAATCTGAGTATATCTCTTGCAATATTTGAAAACTTAGTGCTTGAAGGGAATTCTTTTGCAGCAAAGTAGAGCATAATAGTTAAGTCGTCAATTTCTTCAATAAACAATTCAAATTCACCCCTGACGACACCTTCGTGATACATTTCGCTAAGTCTGCTCTTTAATTTGTCAAACTCTTCTCTTAACCTAACAAGCTTCCTCTGGATCTTCTTTCCCCATCTTCTAGTAATAAAGCTCTTTGAACTCGAAGCTAATGAAGATGAAGGTATTAAATTACCGTCCATTAATTGATAAGCAAATACCATTCTATTTGACTCCGATCTTAAACTCGACGATATCTCAGGTATGCTATATAATTCATCCCTTGGTACGTTTCTTGAAAGTAAATATATTTTTGGAACAAAATCTTTTGTGTATTTAAGTCTGCTTTTTATGCCTTTGTCTACACATTTTGTCGAGCCACATTCTTTATTTGGTGTTAAGTTTGGCTTTCTCTTGAATGCATTCTTTATTTTTCTAAAGAATACTGATATCTTGTTGCTTGATTCAACATTTTCTCCGTATTTATCACTTAACTTGGCATCTACAGATTCATTTGAATCAATTTCTTCATCTTCACTGTCATTGATTTCATCCATTGAAGAAATTATTTTCTTATTTCTCGATACAGATTCATTATCAATACTGGTTGCCTCACTCGATTCATTTGACATAAAATCTGAATCCGAACTCACTGCTCTTTGTCTGATATCACTGCCCAAGTTTCCTTCATAATCATCTCCTTCAGTTAGACTTTCTATTTCAATATCTTCCAATGACTCCACGGCCTTTTCTGCAGAAATAATATCTTCACTTTCATCCGAGAAGGTGAATTTTTTGTACTTTCTTCCCTCTTCAATATCATCTTTTTCATCTCTACCCGTTGATTCTGTGTAATCAGAGTCGTTGTCTATCTGTAACTCCTCTGATGAAATTCTTTCTGTTCTAAATTCGCTGTCGCTTAAAGATAAGTATGCCTTATCAATTTCATTACTATCACTGAATTCTCCCTTTAATTCTTCATCAGAACCATCCTCTGAACCAAATTCCTCAATACCGTATGTTCTCTTTTCAATTACTGTATCACCCTCAGAAGCCTCTTTGTCATAAACACCACTTGATTCGCCAGAATCACCTGATTCCGTACCAACGGTGCTACCCGAAGATACTGTAGTGTCTTCAAGTAA
The DNA here is from genome assembly GCF_009792415.1 of Cryptosporidium ryanae. Lineage (NCBI taxonomy): Eukaryota > Apicomplexa > Conoidasida > Eucoccidiorida > Cryptosporidiidae > Cryptosporidium > Cryptosporidium ryanae. The sequence goes on from NW_027125550.1 coordinate 14,802, forward strand.
TTTTCTTCCTCTTTTGATGCATTTCTCGTCATTATCATCTTCATTATTTCCGACGCAAACATTTCTTTTCTTGAATATGTTTCTAAATCCACCTTTTCCACCAGCTTTCTCTGCAGCTTTTTTCTTCTTCTCTTCATTTTTTTTTTGTTTGTTTAATTTTTTCTCCTCTTTTTGTCTCTCCTTCTCAAGTCTCTTTTCTTCAGCTTTCTTCTTCTTTAATTCAGCTTTAGTTAATTCCTTCTCTATAACCTCATCTTCAGATCCTTCTTCCTTCGACTTTACATCAAGTACTTCGTCATGTGACACTAAGTCACCATTTTCATCTACCTCAACTTCCAATTCACTTCTTGGATCAATCTCTTCTTTAGACTCATCAGAGTATTGTTTATCCACATCTGACATAATAACTATATCATCTACATCACTAGATAAGGGTACTTCGTCCTCTGATTTGTAAGACAAGTCACCCTCCTGATCTGAATACTCAACAGATTCACCTCTATATAAACCTTCATGTTCAGAAGTTACTATTTCATCTCCTTCTGTCATTGGAAATCTCGTAATATATGGTTTTTTTCTTTTAACTACCTCTAATTTCGGAATATCTACCTTACTATTTTCTCTAATAATTTCTTCAAATTGTTTGATTCTTTCCTTCGTTATGCCTTTTATGCCCAGGTACTCTTCATCGTTTTCTGTGCATATTACTGCACTTATAATTACATACTGAATCACAAAAAAAAAGAAAAAAGAACCCTTTCTTAAAATCCTCATCTTCTTTGTCAACTTATGTACTTTCTTCTATTGTATCCGTTTTAGCCTATTAAACATATGACCATAAACCAATCCTTTATTATATTTAATTACTGACTAATATGTTATTATAAATTAAAGTTTAAAATATATTTTATTTAAACAAATGTATGTTTTTTAATTTATATTGAAGGATTTATTAATATATTTTAAATAAAACTCATAAACTTTTTCTGTATCTATTAATAGCTACTTGCTTCACTTGTATTTTTCTGTCCATAAACATACATATATATACTTATATTTATTATATATATATATATATATATATATATATATAGCGCAATAAATGTTAACTTTTACTCTTATCTCTCTTCTCTTATTTTTAGATGATACATACACAAATTATTTGTAGATTTTGCATTTGCAATCGTTTATCATTCTATTTATTTATGAATTCATATACATATACATGTATTCGTCACATGCCTATAGACATATACGTGTAGTTACTGGCGGTAACGTACTTGTTATATGCTAATAGATATAAAATATCGTTTAAGTATGAATTTCAAAGACAACAAAAAGATAATCATTAGATATTAATGAAAAATGGCGAAAGGAAAGGATTGTTTTTATTAAAAAAACCAATAAATTTATATGAAATATACATTCACAATAGCGAGCTTTTAGTAATATAACATTTCCTAATTATCGCTATAATTTCTGTTACCTGTTTAAAACAAATAATTGATTATTTTAATCATTTGAGCTCTAATACAACTCAATGTTTTTGCTTTTTTTTTAGTACTTTAATATTTATTTTACATTATAATAGTTAGTTATTTGAGGAAAAATGAATGAGTTGAAGTAAGTACCATGCAAAAATTAAAATAGTATATATAACAATTTGTTTAGAACTATTTATTAAAATTAACGTTTTTCTTAGATTTATAATGTTATTGTTACTCTGGTGTTTGCTATGTTTAGATCCTACAAATATAAATTAAGTTAAAAATACAGATGAGCATTAATTGTAAACACTTATTTGGTCAGATATGTCATCAATACTGAAACAATAACAACGAATCCAATTAAGTAAATTTGTAAGTTGGAATTCAAATAAAAATTTCGTATATGTTAAACACAGTCTCTCAATTCCAATCATCATCATTATTATTGCTGGTTTTTGAATCATTTTTTGCTTCCAGAACATTCCTCCTTTTTTCAAGTGCTTTTTTTAATGCTTCCACTAAAGGATCACTAGTGCTTCTCGGAAAAGTACTAGAACGTTTATTACTATCATCGGTTTTTTTCAATTTTGAGGCTCCCTTTTTTAGCAATTCAGAAAATAGGTCACCGTTAGGTCCTAATTTTTCAATTTTTCCTCCGCTTGTTAAATTTGGTAATGAAATTGAAGTTCCGGAAACTGAGAGTGGTGGTGGGGGAGGTGGCAGAAATGAGTCATCACCAACAGTACCTTTTGTTTTTTTTTTCACATCTTTTTTCGCACCATTATTTCCATCACCATCTGATCCTCCACTTCCTGATTCTCCGCTTCCGCTGCCTCCTCCTCCTGATTCTCCACTACCACTAGATCCTCCTCCTGATTCTCCGCTTCCGCTGCTTCCTCCTCCTGAACCTCCAGTGTCGCTAGATCCCCCTCCTGATTCTCCGCTTCCGCTGCTTCCTCCTCCTGAACCTCCAGTGCCACTAGATCCTCCTCCTGATTCTCCGCTTCCGCTGCTTCCTCCTCCTGAACCTCCAGTGCCACTAGATCCTCCTCCTGATTCTCCGCTTCCGCTGCTTCCTCCTCCTGAACCTCCAGTGCCGCTAGATCCTCCTCCTGAACCTTCACTCTTTGATCGACCCTTTGTTGAACTACTACTGCCTCTACGCCTTGATCGACTTTTTGTTGAACCGCTTCCGCTGCTTCCTCTTCCTGATTCTCCAGTGCCGCTAGATCCTCCTCCTGAACCTCCAGTGCCACTAGATCCTCCTCCTGATTCTCCGCTTCCGCTGCCTCCTCCTCCTGAACCTCCAGTGTCGCTAGATCCTCCTCCTGATTCTCCGCTTCCGCTGCTTCCTCCTCCTGAACCTCCAGTGCCGCTAGATCCTCCTCCTGATTCTCCGCTTCCGCTGCTTCCTCCTCCTGAACCTCCAGTGCCGCTAGATCCTCCTCCTGAACCTCCAGTGCCGCTAGATCCTCCTCCTGAACCTCCAGTGCCGCTAGATCCTCCTCCTGATTCTCCGCTTCCGCTGCTTCCTCCTCCTGAACCTCCAGTGCCGCTAGATCCTCCTCCTGAACCTCCAGTGTCGCTAGATCCTCCTCCTGAACCTCCAGTGTCTCTAGATCCTGTTTCTTCAATAGTAGCAGTAACAACAAAAGTATTTGAAGGTTGATCATGATCCTTTTTTCCAGTACCTTTACTAGAAACATCACTACTATGTTCAAAGTCGCTATCTGAATCTGAATCACTATCCTTTTTTCCATCATTCTTATTAAGAACTTTTTTCAGACCTTCCATTACTTTATGCCGTTTTTTATGTTTTTTCTTATCTTTTTTCTCTCCGGGTGTGTATTTCTCTTCTTTAAAGATAGTTTCTCTGCTTGTTACTCTACTACTTAAAGGAGGTTCATCATCTTCAGCGTTTACACCAGTTATTACCTTGCCTTGAGCGTTCCTATATAATTCAGATAACAAACTCTTAGCTTTTTTCATTTTACCTCCTTTTTTACCTTTGGGTGATTTACTTGATTCTATACTGTCAGAATCTGATTCGCCTGAAGAAGATTCATCTGAAGAAGAACTATTTTCAGAATCGAATATACTTGAAAGTGATTTGCTTAATTTTTTAAGAAGACCTTTCTTTTTCTTGCCTTTTTTTTGTTTATCATGCTTCCCTTTCCTTTTACTTTTACCTCTACTTTGACGTTTATGCCTTCTTTCAGTTACATCAACTCCTCCTAATTCAGGAGTAGATCTACTTAAACCTGTATATAAGCCTGCAAGTTTTCTTTTAATTCCTTTTTTGGTCTTATCACTTTTATCATGTTCTAAATCACCTTCACTAGCTGCACCTTGTTCATCAATATGACCGCTAGATTTAGTTGACTCAAAAGACAATAAAGAACCTGTAACTGAACCATCGTCACTTTTTTCAGACTTTTCATCGAGTTTGTCCTTCAATTTATCATGAAGGTCTGACTTTGTTCTACATAATAGAGAACTTTCTGAGCTTCCCCTAGTCTTAACTAAATCATTATGTTAGATAATTGTATTTTAATTAAACACACATATAACTTACTTGCTCGTCCAGATTTGTAGAATTTCAATAATTCTCTCCTCGACTTTTCTCTTGTACTTACTTGACTAGCCGATCTTTTTGCCATATCATGTGAGTTCTCAAAAACTAAAGGTCTAATACTTGGATCTAGTCCAACTTCATCTATTAAACTCAATAGTTTTATTTCCTTAGAACCTATA